>NC_133324.1:184343849-184526349 GCF_042186555.1 Aquarana catesbeiana | reverse complement strand
TTTAACAGCCTAGATGTACAGAGTGGCCCAAAATCCAAGGAACACTTTCAGGTGTTCCAGGGGCAAAAATTACACATCAAATTTCCTGAATAATTATTACATTTTTTGGAAGCCCTGGGGTGCCAGGACATTAGAAACACCCATAAAAGAAAACTCTCCAAGGTATTTTCTGAAAGGCATAAGGAGTCTTTTGAAAATGTAATCTTTTGTCAAAGGTTTTTGGAAATTGCAGGAAAGAAAATGAAAATTTATTATTTTACACAAAGTTGTCAGTTAAGAAGATATTTCTAACAAACATCATGGGCATAATTAGATTTATACCCAACATTCTGCTACTCCTCCTGAGCATGGTGACACCACATGCGTGGGACTTTTCCTTAGCCTAGCCACATAGAGCGACCCAAAATTAAAGGAGCAGCTTTAGGCATTCTAGAGGCATTAATTATGCATGTAATTTCCTGACTACCTATTACACATTTGGAGGCCCTGGAGCACCAGGACAATGGGAACAACCACATTTTGGAAAGCAAACACCCCATGGTATTTTTTAAGAGGCATGGTGAGTCTTTAAAAGACTTCATTTTTTTTGCCACATGCGGAAATGCAAAATGAAAATGAAAATGTATGGGTTTGTTCACCCAGAACAATGTTTGTCCTGCAGCTGGAGCAAGAATGCAAGCAGTTATAGGCAACCAGCAGTTTGACCCTGTAAGATGACAGGGATGATCTGTGTCATACATACAGAAGTGGCAATAGGGAGAGATGTCCTACAGGCAAGAAGCCAAAGCATTCTGTTTGAGAACCATGCTACTTTCATGCAAACACTGCTCATTCTGTACTTCCAAAATGCATATTTCATCACTGGGTATTCTAGGATAACTAGTGTATTTGCTGCCCTCATGACTTGGGTTTTTCATATTCTTTGATTAAAATTCTTACATTTACACTAAAACATACAGGTTTATTTTTAAATAAATCATCATTTTTTATTAAGGTTTCTTAAATGGTGCCACAGTTCAGTTCACACTAAAATCAAACAAAACCTGACTTGTTTAAAGCAGCAACTACTATTATGTATGTAATACTCCTAAATATATAGTATATGCAAAAGCTAACATACTTTGTGGAAAATAAGAGCCATTAATTACAACTCCTACCACATTCTTTAAAAACAGCACTTATTCATTCCACTGACACTCATGGTAGCACTTATTTTACTCCCACTGTTTTATTCTATTGGCACCAATGATTGACACTTATTTTACTAACACTTACGCCCATGTTTGGGGCTTATTTTTACATCTACTGACACCAATGATTGGGACCTATTTTATCCCACTGACACCAATAATTGGCATTATTTTTTCCAACTGACACCAATCATGAGGCTTAATTTGCTCCCACTGACACCAGCAATTAGCAAAAACAGCCTCACCCTCTCTGTAGCACAGTAGCACATTAGCACATTACTTAGCAGCAGACTGGATAGGATTCACTTCGGTGCTGCCTGTCTACCTGAATGCTGAACATCTCACTTGGCATGATGATTTTGGTTTAATATGATCAAAAACCAAAAGCACATAATTAATTCAAGTGTTTAGTTATTAGGGTGACGTAACTGCCAGGTCATCTTGTCATCTTGGGAAGTACCAGAAGGTACCAACAAACAGAACTCATACAGAATAAAAAAAAGAAATGTAAAGGAGAGGCAAAAAGGAATATGGGAGCTGTGGGAAGGGATACCAGGGGGGCGGGAATGGCAGGGAAGGAGAGGTCCTTGGGACTGAGAGAAAACACCATGAATCCCTGGAACATTTAGGGATTAGGATGTCAAATAGTCCACAAAGAGAGACCAAAACACTTTGGGAGCTAGTGCATTATCCATGGGCCACAAACTCTTTTTAAACTTTTCATTGAGTCAGCTAGTTTGGCCACCAATTTTTTGTTACTTAGATACTGTCACACACCTGGTGGTAGAGCCTGACATTAAGAGGCCTCTTTTACAGATCTGGCTTAGTGGACAGTGGCTGCAAGAGCACAGCAAGTTATGAGTGCTGTAGTTTTTACAGTAATCTGTGCAGGTAGGTAGCTGGTGCTTTCTCAGGGATGAGCCAGGTGGTGAAGACAGCAGATAGCAGGTAGGTGTTGGCAGACCTGGACTGGAAAACAGCAGACTGACTGATGCTTTACAGGTAGATGACAGTTTTCAAGTACTGTGCAGGTTGATGAGAACCAGGTAGAAAGAAGACCGGTCAGAGGGCACTTAGTAGGCAGGATGCAGGTTTAGGTATGCTGGGTCGGTAACAGATGAGCAGATCAAGCATAAGCAGCAGGCAGAAGAGTAGTTAAGTCACAGGCCAATGTCAGCAGTGGTAGAGCAATTTGGTAAGACAGGAGATGAAGGCAGATTCCAGGGACGGGACAGGGTCGGGGTAGGTAGTGTTCAAGTGTAAAAAAATAACAAGCTGTGTCAGCAACAAGGAGTCAAGTACAAGAACTGGTAACAGGTTACATGTAAATGCTGTAGATCAGATCAATGAGGCAGTGCAGAAGTCCAGTTAAGTCAATTTGGCGCCAAAATCAGTGACAGATTGTGCGCGAGCTGGGCATGCGCGTGTGCACATGTGAACGCATATGTGGGCACATGCAGAAACCAGAAGTGATGCCATCATGCAGCATACACCCAGAAGTAGAGTCTAGTACACCCGGGAGAATTGAGAGACAAGACACTGGAAGTGGTAAGCACATTGCACAGCCGGGGTCTGGAGGATTACATTGTACACTGTAATGATTTTATGTTATTTATAGTGAATACCCGTCGGTGCAAGGCATAGTAGACATGTGCGATTAGTTTCGTATGAATCGAAAATTCATACGAATTTCCGAAATACGAATTGCTATGCTATCGAATTTTGTACAAAATACGAAATTTCATTTACAAATTTCGGATCCAAATTCCTAACAAACATTTCATAATTGTTACGAAAAGTTAACGAACCTAAAAGCTAAAAACCCAGGAAGTCAGCACAGCACAGGGATGGTGGGAGCCCCTCATAATGATAAATTCATCATAACGAACATTCGTAATTGTTATGAAAAGTTAACGAACCTAAAAGTTAAAAACCCAGGAAGTCAGCACAGCACAGCACACAGGGATGGTGGGAGCCCCTCATAATGATAAATTCATCATACCGAACATGCGTAATTGTTACAAAAAGTTAACGAACCTAAAAGTTAAAAACCCAGGAAGTCAGCACAGCACACAGGGATGGTGGGAGCCCCTCATAATGATAAATTCATCATAACGAACATTCGTAATTGTAACAAAAAGTTAATGAACCTAAAAGTTAAAAACCCAGGAAGTCAGCACAGCACAGGGATGGTAGGAGCCCCTCATAATGATAAATTACTCATAACGAACATTTGTAATTATTATGAAAAGTTAACAAACCTAACAAAAATTCGTATTTCGTATGAAATTTCGGACATGAATTACAAAATACGAATTAATTGTAATATGAAACGGAACGAAACAAAACAAATTTATTGACGGCGCACATGTCTAAAAATGTGAGCAGGATTGAGTAAGAGGAGAGGAAGTGTTTGTGATTTTAATAAAAATGTAAATCGTTTTACACTATATTGATTCCCCTTGCGTTACCCTTGCGATACTGGGTAACAATATAAGAAGGAATGGAATCCCTTGGTGGAAATTAAACGTTGATACAGTTAATTGAAATCTCTTAATACACACATTCCTTTCATGACTTACCTGTAGTGGGTGGTCATGGCAATCTGTGAGTTTTCCAGCTTGAAAAAGGGGGTGGAACACTGAAGCACACTCTGCTGAAGCACATCTTGTTGGATAGACTTTGCACAGCACATTGGCACTTTGTTTGGAGGACTGTGAAGGTGAAACTTGCACTTATTGTGGAAGATCTTTTTTAGCAATACTAAGTGCACAGCACGTTGGCACTTTTTTTTAAAAGTCCGTAGAATACATTTTTTTCACTTATTGTGACTTGTTTTTCATAGCAATATTTTCTTCTTGCATTTTATTTAGCACTGTAAGAAGACAATGTATAGATATTTAAGTGAGATCCAGAAACTTATTAGAAATTGCCAGATTTTATAGTTTACTAAATGATTTACCTAACATGTGGCAAAAATAGTAATAATGGATGTGAGAATGGGAAAAAAGCAAGCATATGACTGCAAAGGAGATCTGGAACACTCTAGAAGACCAGGAAATTGGCCCTGGGTGGCGTGGTTTTGAAATGATTCTAGAATAATTATATTGCCATATCAAATGCATACTGTAGCAAGATCAAGTACTAGAAGTTTATGTAAATTTTACATGAAAAGTGCACTAATGCATTTAAAGGTGTAGTTATAAGTACACTTACGCACACTATATATTGGACAATCTAGATGTATAAATGATCTATATGTACAAATGATGTCTGTTTTTACAAATATACATTTTCATGAAATTTTAATGGCTTGGGTATTTTATTTAATTGTAATAATGACACAAATAAAGCATATGTTATTTTTTCATGTTTTTGGTCTGTAAAATAATCAATACCAATAATAGAGTACCTTTAAAATTTTGAGAGCCAGCTAATTCTATTAATACGCATATTATAAATGTATGAAGGATATTGGAACTCAGAGATAAATGTGGCTACTCTTTAGCCTGGCTCAATACAATTCAATCAATTTATGTAATATTTATATAAGGATTGGGAAGCTGGTCCTCAACCAACCCCCCTAGGAAACAGGGACAAGTGGACTATAATGGTACAGGTTAAATTTGAATAAACTCAAATGTTATGAAAAAATATATAAGGTTTTAGTACTACAAAGTCAATATAAAACAACATATAATCAAATACGGATTAAAAAGCATGGTAACAATCCATGTATATCACCAGTATAATGGTCCCCAGGAGGGGAGTCTCACAATGTAATAGTTGATCACGGATAGCACATCTCAACAAATTTTGCAGTCTAAATGCTGCTTCGTCAGGAGAATATCTGCAATTTGATTGACAAGGGATCAATAACAGTATATTGAACAAAATACAATTAGGTCTATTACAATAATATCAGTAGCAATGTATGTACATAATATTTAGTTGAGTATATATAAAATTTTAGGGGAAAGAGAGAGGAAAGACTTGATTCTTCATTGCCTCCTAAATGCTATCTGTGACCCCACTGAGGAGAGCAGTTGGATGACAGGAGGGAAATTAAGCAACCAAGCCCTTCCTCTCTCTATACCGTACAAACAATATAAATGGTGTTTCACTCTTAATCTTTATTATATACAGTGGGGCAAAAAAGTATTTAGTCAGCCACCAATTGTGCAAGTTCTCCCACTTAAAAAGATGAGAGTGGCCTGTAATTGTCATCATAGGTATACCTCAACTATGAGAGACAAAATGTGGAAACAAATCCAGACAATCATACTGTCTGATTTTTTAAAGAATTGATTTGCAAATTATGGTGGAAAATAAGTATTTGGTCACCTACAAACAAGCATGATTTCTGGCTCTCACAGACCTGTATCTTCTTCTTTAAGAGGCTCCTCTGTCCTCCACTCATTACCTGTATTAATGGCACCTGTTTGAACTTGTTATCAGTATAAAAGACACCTGTCCACAACCTCAAACAGTCACACTCCAAACTCCACTATGTTGAAGACCAAAGAGCTGTCGAAGGACACTAGAAACAAAATTGTAGACCTGCACCAGGCTGGGAAGACTGAATCTGCAATAGGCAAGCAGCTTGGTGTGAAGAAATCAACCGTGGGAGCAATAATTAGAAAATGGAAGACATACAAGACCACTGATAATCTCCCTCGATCTGGGGCTCCACGCAAGGTCTCACACTGTGGGGTCAAAATCCCAGAACCACATGGGGGACCTAGTGAATGACCTGCAGAGAGCTGGGACCAACGTAACAAAGGCTACCATCAGTAACACACTATGCCATCAGGGACTCAGATCCTGCAGTGCCAGACGTGTCCCCCTGCTTAAGCCAGTTCATGTCCGGGCCCGTCTGAGGTTTGCTAGAGAGCATTTGGATGATCCAGAAGAGTATTGGGAAAATGTCATATGGTCAGATGAAACCAAAGTAGAACTGTTTGGTAGAAACACAACTCGTCGTGTTTGGAGGAGAGAGAATGCTGAGTAGCAACCAAAGAACACAATACCTACTGGGGGTGGCAACATCATACTTTAGGGCTGTTTCTCTGCAAAGGGAACAGGACGACTGATCCATGTACATGAAAGAATGATTGGGGCCATGTATCGTGAGATTTTGAGTGCAAACCTCCTCCCATCAGCAAGGGCATTGAAGATGAAATGTGGCTGGGTCTTTCAGCATGACAATGATCCCAAACACACTGCCCGGGCAATGAAGGAATGGCTTCGTAAGAAGCATTTCAAGGTCCTGGAGTGGCCTAGCCAGTCTCCAGATCTTAACCCCATAGAAAACCTTTGTAGGGTGACAGCACCTTTGCCCAGTGACAGCCCCAAAACATCACTGCTCTAGAGGAGATCTGCATGGAGGAATGGGCCAACATACCAGCAACAGTGTGTGTGACAACCTTATGAAGACTTACAGAAAACGTTTGACTTCTGTCATTGCCAACAAAGGATATATAACAAAGTATTGAGATGAACTTTTGTTATTGACCAAATACTTATTTTCCACCATAATTTGCTAATAAATTCTTTCAAAAATAAGACAATTTGATTGTCTGGATTTGTTTCAACATATTGTCTCTCACAATTGAGGTATACCTATGATGACAATTACAGGCCTCTCTCATCTTTTTAAGTGGGAGAACTTGCACAATTGGTGGCTGACTAAATACTTTTTTGCCCCACTATATGTCTGCAGATTTGACACAGCATACATACTTCTGTAACTCTGGATAGACTTCTACTACAACTTCTATTGCAATTTCTATTGTCACCGCAGTACAAAATCAACAATAGAACAGCTTCTTCACACTACAGATTATCCAATGGACAAGAAGTGTCACCTTTCTGGTTACATAGTATGGCAGAAGCAAATATATTGCCAGAGTCTCAGAAGAGAATAACAATAAATCAGAATGTTGGAAGTACCACATAGTCTTTTCAGTCGGTTATTGAGGTGTAAAAAGTCCCACATTTGAAAGGACAAAAGGCTAAATTCACATAAATATTTTCTTGTACTACACCTAGTCTTACAAATTACTCACTGTTATTGTGTTTACAACACCATTTGGGATTTATTCTATCTCTCCTCTCGCTGTTCAACTTTAGACATCTGTGTGTGATGTATTGGAAGAGAATAAATTATACTGGAATAAAAACAGGGTTATTGTATACAGCTAATAATAATAAAACATTTTGTAATAAAATAAACATGACTTACCTTACATTCTTTATGATCTTAGGGTACAAAACTGATTTAGCATTTTAAAACAATATTTTAAAAATGATATATTTGTAATGAAAAGCCAAATTTCTTGTCTCCTGGTCTCTTTGCATTACTGATTGAACCCTTAGCTGCAGCACTGAGCGCCTCCACAGAAGTACACGGATACATGTCGGCAGTTTGACAGAAAAAACAGCACTCTATGTTGGTGATGACATGGTCCTTCATTTGCATGACTCGGATTCATCTCTATAGGCGGAATTAGATATTTTGAATTATTTTGCCCTTTTTTTCGGGACTGAAGGTTAACTGGGGCAAATCAAATCCAAAATTCTCCCGCTCAGGACACCATCTCCTAATTGTAGGGTTCCCGCTAATTGTCCTTTAAAACAGGTGGACAGGTTTAAATATCTGGGTCTGTATATCACTAACTTGGTATCTAACTTTATTGCCCAAAATTTCACTCCATTTTTTTCACAGCTATGCCAGTAGGTTACAGGCTTGGCAGAATCTGTCTTTAACACTCATAGGTAGAGTAAATTTGTTGAAGATTACATTTTTACCTCTCTTTCTTTATATATTTCAGATCTCGTCTGTTTGGATACCGAAATATATATTTAAGAGTATAGAACAGTTGGTTACAAATTTCCTGTGGCAGGGGTGAAACCCCAGGATTAAACTTCAGGTATTGCAACAGCCATGGAAACAGAGAGGGCTGGCGGTTCCTGATTTATATCATTATTTTCTGGTGAGCCAGTTGGTTTTTGCTCGTAGGTGGCTTAATGTCTCAGACTATGATGCTGCCATTGATTTAGAGGCGGCCAGTGTTGGCTCCTATGAGGCATTGTCACATTTATTGTTGCGGGGAAGCAGGGCTCCATACACCATCTCTATGCATGCAAATGGGCGATGACTAATAAGGCTGAAGTGAGAGACGATGCAGTGATTTCCTCTCGTACACTGTTATGGAGGAATCCTAACCTATCACACTTCTTTTGTTACCCTGATCCAGTCATTTGGACCAAATTTGGTATTAAGAAAATTGGAGATATTGTGGGTAATGGAAAACTCCTTCAGTCTGATACTCTGAAAGCTAAATTCCATCTCCCCAATACCCACCTGTTTCGCTACTTGCAGTTTAGACATGCATATAATGCCCAGTTTGGTAACACTATTCTTAGGATTCAAATGAGTGATTTGGAGTCTTTGCTTAGGGATGACTCTTAGTTAATGCCCTGTCTACTATTTACAAACAATTGTTTACTGATGTTGGTGGGCTTCTTGCACGCTGTAGAGTGGCCTGGGATGCAATGTTCCCTCAGTTAGATGGGGATGACTGGGATGTTCTTTGGGAAATCAACTTTTCAAGACTAGTATTGACTAGGGATCACCTTATTCAATACAAATTTTTACAATGCATTTACCTCACTCCAGCCAGATTGGTCAAAATATTCCCTACCCAGTCGCCCTGTTGCTGGTGGTGCACTTAATCCAATGCAGATTTTTTACACATATTCTGGAATGTGGCCATCCAAACTTTTTGGCGGGGGGTCACTGAATGTGTGGAGGAGGTCACTGCTATTCGTGTACAGCCAGCGGTTGAAGTGTGTCTCCTAGGACTTGTTGATGCCCTGGCTCCAAGAAGAGTGATGCGTACTTTGTTGACATTATTATTTAATTATGCTAGGAAGTTAATAGTGCTTTCCTGGAAAAAAGTCTGCCCCTCTGTTTGTTCATGCATGGAAGGCACTTGGTAACAAAGCCATCTCTTTATACAAGGCTATGTATGCTAGCAGAGGCATACCACATAAGTTCGATAAAGTGTGGGGTAGTTGGATAAACAGTACATCCATGGTATCTGAATAAATAGACCTTTAACAGTGACTTTGTAATGTAATGTATTATATGTGTGGAATCTGGTCTGGGGAGCACTCTCCCTTTGGGGTGGGTGTGGGCCTGGGCATCATTATATGGGTCTGTTGATTTATTTGATGATATGTGATATATATACTAGGTAGGTGGAGCCAGCATTTGACCTTTTGTGAAGTCTTATGTATCATTTATATATGTCATTGAGCTTGTTGGTATTATTCACGTTTAGTTTCAGGGTCATACAGTGAGTCCATTGCTGAGGACTTTTGTGTTATGTTTGTGGTGTGTGGCCTGTTATCGGGCTATTGTTTTCTGTTTTCTTTGTAATTGTTTTTACAAAACTTAATAAACAGAATAAAAAAAAAGCCAAACTTGTTTTGCTGTACTGTAATTAATGCCAAAATTTAAATAAATGGTAGGCCTCTAATAAGTATAAAGAAATACAAAAAGGAAAAGGGGTACCATCATCCTAAAGTGACAACTAAGAGAATCCTTAGAAAATGTATGTATCTGGATGTATGAATTTGTAGATTTTGTACTAATAAAATTAACTTTTATACTTATGTACTATACATATACTTATGTACTTATGTAGTCCTTAGGTACTGAAATAGTCAATTCCCTTACTATTTTTACTTCTGGTGACATCTGTGGGTTGTCTCCAGTTTCTCTTGGTTGTCAAAATGTAAACAAGTTGAAATCAATGAACTTAGTAACCTTGTTGGCTGGATTAGGGACACCTATTAAAGTCAACAGATAATTATGGTACTTTTAAGACTTCCTTAGAAATGAGATGGAGCACATCTATTCCAAATTTCTATTTAATCGCTTCTGTGCCTTTTGGCTAGGATCAAGTGTAGCATCTGTTCTTAGCAGTTTAATATCTGATACATCTCCTATCTGGGGACCATATATTAAATGGATTTTTAGAACAGGGAGATGGAAGATAAGCTTGCTCTTTCCACATTGCAGTACTTCCAGGACTGATGTACCCTTCTCAAAAAAATAAAAAAATTATTTTTTAAAATGTTTTCAAATGTACACTACTACAATAAAATTCAAAGAAAAATGAATACTTACAAAAAATAATTTGAATAGTTTAAAGCCCTACTGCAGTTTTGGGTCCTCTTCCTGTTTGCCCTCTTCTCCCATTAGAGAACCTAGCACCCATAAAAAAAGAAAAAAAGAAAAAGGTTATTTTTACCTCTTTTTCAGGTCTCTTCAGTCCAGTGCTCTGTAATCACCAGTATAGAGCCTTGGTGCCCTGGGCCCACAGGAAGTGGGTTGAATAATGGTGGTCATTGTTCAACCCATAGGAGCAATGCTAAATCCTCAAAATCCCAGTGTGTCTTCAGGGACCAGTACCAGAGATAGGGTGACAATAAGACTCACAGTTTGCTTTCTTTATCCAAGCTGGAGTTGGATTGTAATGTTTGTTCAAAGTAAATCAATTTTTCCATGATCCTTGGGTGGTTTCAGTGGGCCTTATTGTCTCCAGTTAGTCTTAATTATTTAAATTGCATAGGTTTTTCTATTAAAGATTAAAACCTGTCCTTAACCTTACTAACTTGTCTGTACTTGATTCTTCAATTTAAATATCGGGGTTAAGAGTCACCTAAGATCTAAAAATTGCTGCCTTGTCTACTGCCTGACTACATGTGTGTACAGATGTCACCCGTCTACTTACATACAGTAATGTGGTGGGGGCATATATACTGTGATTGTGAGAACAGAATTGCAATAAATTAGGTTGCTGTAAAAAACCACTAGTAGGTCCTTTAAATCAGTAATAGTGATCTTGAGGACTATCAGACTTCTGGATACCTCTAACCCCTGACTTTCAGAGCCATCTATAAAATAAAAACAAAGTTAGTAAGGCTAGGCAAGAGGAGAATGAAATTTGTTTATAGAAAAACCTGCACACTTTTCACAGAGTAAGACACAATATTCAGATTTGCGGCTGCTCAAAGACGAGCCACACCAGAAAGGCAGAGGGAGATTAGGGAAGTAAACAAGTGGCTGAAGAGCTGGTGTAGTAAGGAGGGGTTTGGGTTCCTGGAGGACTGGGCCGACTTCTCAGTCGGTAACCGGTACTATAGAAGGGACGGACTGCACCTAAATGAGGAGGGTGCAGATCTGCTGGGAATGAAGATGGCCAAAAAGTTAGAGGGGTTTTTAAAGTAGGCGATGGGGGGGAGGGTCCAGAGACAGTGATAGCCAGCGCGGGTGATATTCCAGAGGGTAGTGTTGGGGGCATTAGTGGTAGGTTAACCAAAGCACAAAAACACAAGGTGAGTATAGTAGCAAGTCCTAGTTGCAATTTTGAAATACCCAATACGAGGACAATATGCGACCGGTCTAAACTATGTGGCATGTTCACCAATGCCAGGAGCATGGCAGACAAGATGGGTGAACTAGAGATACTGTTGTACAAGGAGGATTTGGATTTTGTGGGAATTTCAGAGAGCTGGTTCAACAGCTCTCATGATTGGCTGGCAAACATTCAAGGGTATACCCTATACCGCAAGGATAGAGAGGGTAAAAAAGGGGGAGGGGTATGCCTATATATCAAGAATAATGTACAAGCGAATGTGAGAGATGACATCACTGAGGGAGCTAGAGAGGAGGTGGAATCTTTATGGGTAGAGCTCCAAAGGGGTGAAGCTAAGGGGAAAATAATACTGGGAGTATGCTATAGGCCCCCTAACCTGAAGGAGGAAGTGGAGACGGATCTCCTATCACAAATTGGATTAGCAGCAAGGATGGGATGTGTTATCATAATGGGGGATTTTAATTATCCAGACATAGACTGGGCGGAGGGAACCGCGCATTCATTTAAGGCTCGCCAGTTCCTTAATGTCTTGCAGGACAATTTTATGGGTCAGATGGTAGATGCACCAACTAGAAATAAAACATTACTGGATCTACTGATTACCAACAATACAGACCTGATCACAGATGTGGAAATACGGGGCAATTTAGGTAACAGCGATCACAGGTCAATTAGTTTCAGTATAAATCACACAAATAGGAAACATAAAGGGAATACAAAGACACTGAATTTCAAAAGAGCCAACTTCCCTAAACTACAAACCTTGCTAAAAGGCATAAATTGGGATAAAATATTAGGAACAAAGAATACGGAGGAGAGATGGGTTTGCTTTAAGAGCATATTAAATAAGGGCATTAGCCAATGTATCCCATTGGGTAATAAATTTAAAAGGCGAACAAAAATCCTGGATGGCTTAACTCCAATGTAAAAATGCATATAAAAGCAAAGGAGAAGGCCTTCTAAAAATACAAGGTTGAGGGATCATCCTCAGCATTCAGACTTTATAAAGAATGCAATAAGAAATCTAAGGGTGCAATTAGGACGGCTAAGATAGAACATGAAAGACACATAGCGGAGGAGAGCAAAAAAAATCCCAAGAAATTCTTTAAGTATGTAAACAGTAAAAAAGGGAGGACAGACCATATTGGCCCCATAAAGAACGAGGAAGGACATCTGGTTACAAAGGATGGGGAGATGGCAAAGGTATTGAATTTATTCTTCTCCTCAGTCTTCACGAGTGAATCGGGGGGCTTCAGTAACCAAAACTGCAGTGTTTATCCTCATGACACAACACAGGAAGCACCTACATGGTTAACAGAGGACAGAATTAAAATTAGACTTGCGAAACTTAACATTAATAAATCACCGGGACCAGATGGCTTGCATCCGAGGGTACTTAGGGAACTCAGTCAGGTGATTGCCAGACCGTTGTTCCTAATTTTTACAGACAGTCTATTGACTGGAATGGTACCAGCTGATTGGAGAAAAGCCAATGTAGCACCAATATTTAAAAAGGGCCCAAAAAACATCCCTGGGAATTACAGACCAGTTAGCCTAACATCAATAGTATGTAAAATCTTGGAGGGGATGATAAGGGACTATATACAAGATTTTAGTAATAAGAACGATATCATTAGCAGTAATTAGCATGGATTCATGAAGAATCGTTCTTGCCAAACCAATCTATTAACCTTCTATGAGGAGGTGAGTTGCCATCTAGATAAAGGAAGGCCCGTAAACGTGGTGTATCTGGATTTTGCAAAAGCATTTGACACAGTTCCCCATAAACGTTTACTGTATAAAATAGGGTCCGTTGGCATGGACCATAGGGTGAGTACCTGGATTGAAAACTGGCTACAAGTGCATGTTCAGAGGGTGGTGATAAATGGGGAGTACTCAGAATGGTCAGGGGTGGGTAGTGGGGTTCCCCAGGGTTCTGTGCTGGGACCAATCCTATTTAATTTGTTTATAAACGATCTGGAGGATGGGATAAACAGTTCAATCTCTGTATTTGCAGATGATACTAAGCTAAGCAGGGCAATAACTTCTCCGCAGGATGTGGAAACCTTGCAAAAAGACCTGAACAAATTAATGGGGTGGGCGACTACATGGCAAATGAGGTTCAATGTAGAAAAATGTAAAATAATGCATTTGGGTGGCAAAAATATGAATGCAATCTATACACTGGGGGGAGAACCTCTGGGGGAATCCAGGATGGGAAAGGACCTGGGGGTCCTAGTAGATGATAGGCTCAGCAATGGCATGCAATGCCAAGCTGCTGCTAATAAGGCAAACAGAATATTGGCATGTATTAAAAGGGGGATCAACTCCAGAGATAAAACGATAATTCTCCCGCTCTACAAGACTCTGGTCCGGCCGCACCTGGAGTATGCTGTCCAGTTCTGGGCACCAGTCCTCAGGAAGGATGTACTGGAAATGGAGCGAGTACAAAGAAGGGCAACAAAGCTAATAAAGGGTCTGGAGGATCTTAGTTATGAGGAAAGGTTGCGAGCGTTGAACTTATTCTCTCTGGAGAAGAGACGCTTGAGAGGGGATATGATTTCAATTTACAAATACTGTACTGGTGACCCCACAATAGGGATAAAACTTTTTCGCAGAAGAGAGTTTAATAAGACTCGGGGCCACTCATTACAATTAGAAGAAAAGAGGTTTAACCTTAAACTACGTAGAGGGTTCTTTACTGTAAGAGCGGTAAGGATGTGGAATTCCCTTCCACAGGCGGTGGTCTCAACGGGGAGCATTGATAGCTTCAAGAAACTATTAGATAATCACCTGAATGACCGCAACATACAGGGATATGTAAGGTAATACTGACACATAATCACACACATAGGTTGGACTTGATGGACGTGTGTCTTTTTTCAACCTCACCTACTATGTAACTATGTAACTATGTAACATGACTGCTCTCTTTAAAATTCCCTATACCTACTGGTATTACTATATGTTTGTGGTCAGATTTAGTATACCATACACTTCAAACAACAACAGAATAGAGACTTCCACAGTGGTTTTCAAAGTGTTGTGGAAAGTGATGAATGGATCAGAAGAATCAATGATTTGCAAACGTCTGATTCTCCTGAATATTTGTATGCATATCTGTCTGATCTGCAGAGAATCTAACAGTTCAGGAATCCAGGCTGTTTAATTGTATAACTTTCTGCATATTGGATAAATCTGCATATGTTCCCATAATAAAAAAAAGATCACAATTTGCCAATTCACCAGATTTGCAAATCCATTCAGTCATCATTACTTTTAAGACTTTGGAATAATTTCACATAATACATTAAAGGGTCTGAATTAGACTGAAATTTCCATTTGTCTTGAAAATACACTTTATTAAGAATTTAAATAGATGAAAACCCAACCAATAAACCCTCATATATGCTTTAAAATAATAATATAAATTTAAAAAGTTCTTCTCTACAGTGTATTGCTAAATCTGAAGCTTCCATTTAAATATTAGCTGGTGATTCTGCCATGAAGATCCATGGTTAGGCACTTGCTGTTAAAGAGTAAAATTGTACTCCAAATATGCCCCCTGTGTTGTCACCCTGTACTATGCGCCTCTGACATGGACTCTGGAGTGGATTTACTAAAGGCAAATAGACTGTTTACTTTACAAAGGAAATTGCACTTTGCAAGGGAGGTAGTGAGTGAGGTCAAGCTCTGCTGACTACTAAGATCCAATCATGTACAAGCAAAATACATTTTTTGTTATTTTTCTTGCATGTAATTGGGTATCATTAAGCTAGTTACTTATTACTATGTTATATATTTACACACACAGAAGGCATAAATGTTTTGCTTTCCATCTTTACTTCCCTTATAGCACTGTCCACTGTTTACCCTTATGCCTGGTGAAGGAGTCCTAAGCATGGCTTATATTTTCTTGATGGGGCCTATAGTGCACAGGTAGCAAACACTATTTACCTTCTGTATGGGTTTTACAATGTGGTTGTTGACTAAAGACAAATAGACTGTTCACTTTGCAAGTGCTCTCATTTTCCTTTCTAAAGTAATTGTAAAGTCTTGTTTTTTTTTCTATAAAAATAACAAACATGTTATACTTTCTTGCTCTGTTGCAGTGGTTTTGCACAGAGCAGCCCCGATCCTTCTCTTCTCTGGTGCCTCTTCTGTGATCCTGGCCCCTCCCTTCTGTTGAGTGCACCCCATGGGCACTGATTGGTGGCACTTGTGGGCACTCATTGCTGGCACTGGGGGGCATGTGAACATGATTTGTATCGCTAAATGTGTATAATTTTATCAATATGTTGGCAGATTTTAAATCTATTTCCAATATTCTATCTACTTTGTTTAGAGTGAAAACAGGTCTCATCTTTAGTACTGGACCTGTCTCAGGACACTGCTTATCTGTCACAGTTGGCTCCACAGGATTACAGGTACAGGGGTCACAGATAAAAAGCTGTTGCACAGACTTTGCTAAGTGAAAAGCAGCCTGAAGTGCACCTTACTGTGTCATTAATTTGCTTGATAAATGCCCCCACAGTGTTTCACTAAATGTTGTTCAGCGAGTGTTTACATCTATTTTAAGTTTTATGCTATATTCTTACTCTTTATCGCAGAAGAGGTATTTTCTAGTCTTGGTGTTTAATTTGTTTTTGTTTTTTCTCAAATATTAGATAATGGAAATAATTTTATGTTTCATGTTCATCTTTAATTATTTATGATGTGCATAACTCACATTCTGTCAGTGGTCTCTTGTTTGTTATTTTTCCAATATCTGGTATCAAGTTTTTTGCTGTAGCCAACATTAGACATATAAATCAAAAGTATATTTTTGTACTCTTCAAGAGTTATATCTTTCTGTATTCACGTTCACAGGAATTAAATCAAACAAACTTTTTCTTTTTCAAATGCTTTTGATGTGTTGTTTTGGCTGCAGCCCATTTCTATCTGATGTAATCTAAGCAGGATTCCTTGTCGTGCTGGCTCCATTGTGCTCTGAGCAATGAGTCTGCCTGACAGAGGGTATCTGCATGATTATTTGTTTACTACACAATTTCTTTAAAATCCTAATGTTTGTTTGTATTTAACATGAGCTGTGTTAAATGGGGTACACTTTTAAATTTAGTATACAGTTTTAGTTTTTGATGTAGCCATTTGTACTTGCTTGCTGCTCTATATGGCAGCTCACTTCTTCATAGAAAGTTAATAGATTGGTCTGGCAAGAACTATTCTTTAGGAATCCATGCTGATTCATATGCATTTTTCATAAAAATTAGGAACAATGGTCTGGCAATCACTTCCTTAAAGTGGTTGTAAACCCACAAAAAATTTAAAAACCTGCAAAACAAAGGCATAATGAGCTAGTATGCATAGCAGGTGTAAGCCATCTGGTCCTGGAGACTTGTTAATGTTACGTTTTTCAAGTCTATTTCTAATTCTATCCTCTGTTAGCCATGAGGGTGCTTCCTGTGACGTGTTGCTGAAACCCCCTATTTCCCTCGTGAAGACTGAGGAGAAGAATAAAAACCTTTTTTTGTAGCCAGATTCCCGTCACCATCCTTTATGGGGCCAATATGTTCTGACCTCCCTTTCTTACTATTTATATACTTAAAGAACATATCTCCCAAATGCAGGAGAGGGTGGCTAGAGTGATGCCATTAGTGAGGGAGCATCTCCAGAAGGCCCAGGATTCCCAGAGGAGGGTGTACAACCGGTTCGCTAACATCAGCCCGGGTGGCTGTTCTGATCCCCACAGTAGAGAGCAAATTTTTGGCCAAATGACAGAGTCTATGTCATGGTTATGCAGTGATGTGCGTCTGTCAGCTTACCTCCTCCATGTGTTTCTTTAGAGACCATCCTCCCTCACCTGACGGTTTAAATAGTCTTCCATCAGCATACTCCACCCCAGCTTCTAATTAGGGACACTATATTAACCCTGGCATTGCAAGCCAACCTGGTTTATCAACCATTGTGTATTCACTGTGTGTTTGGCTTCCTGTTTCTTGCTTGCCATGTGCTCTACGTTTGTCTCTGTTACCGACCTTGGCGTGTTCTCAACTATTCCTGTCTGCTTGTGATCCTGACCTTTTGGCGTGTCCCCGACTATCCCTGTTTGCCTGTGACCCTGAACCTTTGGTGTGTACTCTGTTGTTCCTGTCTGCTAGTCGCCCTGACCTCTGCCTTATCCCTTTACTATCCTTGCTGTTCCAGCCTGCTGCTTCCTCTATCTCCTGTAGTCTACCATGAGCGTGAGCTGTGAGACCCTGGGGACCACGACCTGGAGCCAGACTGCAGCACAGTCCATCCTCACCATTGGAGGCTCTGGTGAACACCTGTTGGCTCTTAGACTCTACGCCCTGGGGAATCTATGCTCTAGCTCCCACTTGGATCTGTGTTAGTGATCCAGTAGACCTGCTTCCTGAACCCTCCTGGGTACTATCCGCAGCAGTCAGTCCTAGGGTCCACCATCTTAGCGCTGCACCTCTGACTCCTACGGAGTGCATCTGTCACCTGGTCTCAGGTGACCTGACAGTTTGATCAGCCATGGACCCAGCTGATGTGCCGCTGGGCTTAGTTCACAGACTTGAGACCCAGGAATCGAATCAGACCCAGGTGATGCGATTCCTTCAGGATTTGGCCTCCCGTTTTGAACAGGTTCAGGCCTCATTAGGACCCCTGGTTCAACAACCTCAACCGCTATCTGCTGCTGCACTTATTGCACCAGTCGCAGCCACACATTCTTTACAACTGCCAGCTCCGGCCCGTTTCTCTGGGGACTCAAAGGCTTGCAGGTGGTTCCTTAGCCAGTGCACAATTCATTTTGAACTCCAGACCCAAAACCTCCTGTCCGATCGGATGAAGGTAGCCTATATTATATCCCTTCTGTGCGGCGAGGCCCTAGCCTGGGCTGCTCCTTTGTGGGAACTGAATGATCCAGTGGTTTCTAGCCTGTCTGATTTCTTGAAACTTTTTCGGAATATAGTCAAGGAACCAGGTCGTGTCTCCTCAGCGGCCAGCGCTCTTTTACGTCTCCGTCAAGAGTCCGCTTCCGTGGCACAGTACGCTCTTCATTTTTGTATTTTGACTGCTGACCTGAGCTGGAATAATGAGGCCCTAGTTGCAACCTTTTTACATGGCCTCTCTAATAGAGTGAAGGATGAATTAGCAGGAAGATTCCTCCCTGCTGATCTGGACAGTATCATCACCTTGTGTAACCAGATCAATATTCGCTTTCAGGAGTGGGCCCTGGAAAAAAGACGCCAGCACTCCCCGTTCTTTAGTCAGTCTGAGCTCCCTGTCCCTTCTCTTCATTCCGAGGATCACCCCCTGCCTGCAGAGGAACCTATGCAGCTGGGCCGGACCAAGTTATCTCCCGAAGAACGCGCTAGACGCAGAACTCTGGGCCTGTGCCTCTATTGTGGGGCCAAAGGTCATTTTCGTGACTCTTGTTTTCTTTGTCCGGAAAAACGCTCGGGGCTAATACATCTGGAAGGTGGAGTATTAGACCCTGAAATATCACCTTCACCTTCTCGTCTTCTACATTCTGTGTTCCTTCATGCCAGCACTTCTTCTTGTTCGGTCTCGGCACATCTGGATTCCGGAGCCGCTGGTAATTTCATGGATTGGGAAACTGCATCTTCCATGAGACTTACCATTTTGCCCCTCACAATGCCATTGGTGGTCTTGGCGATTAATGGCATTGTTCTCCCAGGGGGCCCTATCCGCTTCCAGACACTTCCTGTTAAGATGTCGGTAGGGACACTCCACCAGGAGTGGATATCCTTCCTTGTCTTATCTAAGTCTTCATCTCCTATCATATTAAATCTTCCTTGGTTACGGCTCCATTCTCCACACGTTGATTGGACTGCTGGACAGATCTTGACTTGGGGTTCCTCCTGTTCCTCCTCCTGCCTACTCAAGGTTACCCCAAAAGAGAAACTTCCTGTTGCCACCATCCCAGTATCTTCTGCTCTTCCCGCTGCATATAACGATTTCTCGGAGGTCTCCTGCAATAGTCAGGCTGAGCCACTCTCTGGGTCGTGTGGCACTTTGGAAGAGGAGCCCACCTGTGAACCTGAACTGATCATTCACTGCAGTTTGCATGGCCTTTTACATTTGCCTGTCCCTGCACCCCCTTGGACGCACAGCCAGGTTAACTCGCTACACCCTGCGATGCGATTGTGGTAGTTGCTGCACCTGGCGATGCTATTCAGTTGGCCTCTGCACCAGTTATGCCAGTCCAGCCTATGCCCAGTGAGCTTCCTGCTTCTTCTTATTCAGGACCTTCTGCAACCTGGCCTCACCCTACTACTACTACCATTCTAACTTGTCTAAGAGACTCAATCCATCCTTTGGATAAACTGCCTCATTCGGCCAGGTGGGGTTGTCATCCTTTCTTTCTGGGCTCTCTGCATTCTGCTTTTGTTTCAGCTATCCAGCTTGACTCTTGTGACGCGTCACCTTCTAACCAACCTAGTCTCAGGGACCCACTGACCTCTGCCCAGTCTGATGGTCCTGTGCTGGATGTCCAGCTCATCTCTAAGGGTCTGGGGGAATCTGCTCAAACTCTTGATGGTCTTCTCATGCCCTTACCCATTCCTAAAAATCCTTTAGTCCTCAATAAGTCTTCTTGTCCTCTCCCTACCCCGGTTTCGGTCTCTGAGGATAATCTAAAGTATGAGGTTAGTCAAGTACTGGATTCCCGGCTCCGTAGAGGCATTCTTCAGTACCTCGTACATTGGAAAGGGTTTGGTTCTGAGGAGAGGTCTTGGATCACTGCATCTGAGATCTTTGCTCCTCGTCTGTTCAGGAGGTTCCATCTGGAGTTTCCCTTTAAGCCTGGGCCCAGGCGGCAGGAGGGGAAGGCCTCATAAGAGGGGGGGTACTGTCATGGATATGCAGTGATGTGTGTCTGTCAGCTTACCTCCTCCATGTGTTTCTTTAGAGACCTTCCTCCCTCACCTGATGGTTTAAATAATCTTCCCTCAACATAGCTCCACCCCAGCTTCTAATTAGGAACACTATATTAACCCTGGCATTGCTAGCCAACCTGGCTGATCAACCATTGTGTATTCACTGTGTGTTTGGCTTCCTGTTTCCTGCTTGCCATGTGCTCTACGTTTACCTCTGTTACCGACCTTGGCTTGTTCTCGAGTATTCCTGTCTGCTTGTGATCCTGACCCTTTGGCGTGTCCCCGACTATCCCTGTTTGCCTGTGACCCTGAACCTTTGGCGTGTACTCTGTTGTTCCTGTCTGCTAGTCGCCCTGACCTCTGCCTTATCCCTTTACTATCCTTGTTGTTCCAGCCTGCTGCTTCCTCTATCTCCTGTAGTCTACCGTGAGCGTGAGCTGTGAGACCCTGGGGGCCGCAACCTGGAGCCAGACTGCAGCGCAGTCCATCCTCACCACTGGAGGCTCTGGTGAGCACCTGCTGACTCTGCGCCCTGGGGAATCTATGCTCTAGCTCCCACTGGGATCTGTGTTAGTGATCCAGTAGACCTGCTTCCTGAACCCCCTGGGTACTATACGCAGCAGTCAGTTATAGGGTCGATTATCTTAGCGGTTCACTTCTGACACCTGGTCTCAGGTGACCTGACAGTCTATTTGAGGAGGTGGAAAAAGTGGGTGAGGTGAACTACAGGGTTCACCAGCCCGGGAAGAGAAAACCGTACCAAATTTATCACATAAATTTGTTAAAACCCTGGAGAGACCCAGAACAGGTGTCCGCTGTGGTAGGTGTCAATGCAGGGGACCCTGTAGGAGTTGACCTGTTGCAGGTTGCTGCTACCCTCTCTAAGCCTCAAGCCCAACAAGCAAAAGAGTTTCTGCAGAGAAACAGAGCAATGTTTTCAGGGTTACCAGGTCCCACCAATGTCATTGAACATGACATCATAACAGAACCTAATGTAAGAATCAGATCAAAACCATATCACATCCCAGAAGCTCATAGGAAGGCAGTGTCCGAAGAGGTGAGAAGAATGCTTGAACTTGATGTACTGAAGAATCACAGATTGAATGGTCGAGTTCAATCGTTTTGGTACCGAAACCCAACGGCACCCTGTGCTTCTGTAATGACTTCAGGAAACTTAATGAAGTGTCCAAATTTGATGCCTATCCGATGCCCCGGTGGATGAGTTAATTGAGAGGTTGGGTCCCATCTCCACATTGGACCTCACAAAAGGCTACTGGCAGATTCCCTTCACCAAGGAAGCCAGAGAGAAAACTGCGTTTTCCACTCCTGAAGGCCACTTCTATTATAAGAGGATGCCATTTGGCTTGCACTATACCCAGGCTGCGTTCCAAAGGTGAATGGACAATACACCTCTGTTTCCCAGGATGATATTGTAATTTTTTAGCACCGATTGGGAGTTCCATCTTCCCCAGGTTCAGGCAGTTGTAGACTCCTTGAGAAGAGCAGGGTTCACCGTCAATCCTGAGAAGTGCACAGTTGGGATGGAGGAAGCCAGGTACCTAGGGTACATTGTGGGTAGAGAGATAGTGAAGCCTCAAATGAGTAAGGTAGAAGCCATACAGGACTGGCCCTGTCCCCTAACCAAAAAGCAGGTAAGAGCATTTTTGGGCATAGTTGGCTACTATCGGAGGTTTGTCCCCAACTTTGCCACCATTGCTGCACTGTTGACTGACTTGACCAAAGGCAGAAAGTCAGTGATGATAAAGTGCTATGCAGATGCCGAAGAGGCTTTTCAGAAGCTTAAGAGGGTATTGTGCCAGCACCCCGTGCTCGTAGCTCTAGATTTTGCTAAATATTTTGTGGTGCAGACAGATGCTTCAAGCAAAGGGTTAGGAGCAGTCCTATCTCAAGCGGTTAATGGGTAAGAGCACCCCATTGTCTTTCTGAGTAGGAAGCTGACAACAGCGGAGAAAAACTATGCTGTGGTAGAGCGGGAGTGTCTTGCCATCAAGTGGACTCTCTATGATATTTTCTCCTAGGTAGGAAGTGTCCCCTGGTGTCAGACCATGCTCCATTGACCTGGATGAGACAGAACAAGCACACCAATGCCAGGGTGACATGATGGTTCCTTTTTCTCCAGGAGTTCAATTTTGTGGTAGAGCACAGTTCCAGGAGACAACATCAGAATGCCGATGCCCTCTCCCGAGTCCATTGTATGGTGTTGAATGTTGCCTACAACACCTCCGCGTTGAGGCGGGGGGGATATGTACAGGATGCCAAAGTTGGGTCCTGGATGGGTGCTATATATTTGGGTTATGGTCCCTTTAAGGGAAGTGTGGAAGTATTCAGGGGGTGACTCAGGATGGTCATAATCAGGAGACGAGACTCGCAGTTCTCTCTGGATTAATAGAGAGATAATTGGGACCTGGAATTTCAGAGGCCCTGAAGTGATATTTGGGTGGGAAAGGGCCTCCACCCCTGACTACAGGGATTCCAGCACACACACAGGGTTAATAGGCTCTAGGAAACAGCTCTTAAAGACAGGAAGTATTGTTAGGTGTGGTAGTGAGGAGGAGTTGTGTGGAGACACCTGTTTTGGAGAGCTGTGAGCGTGCTGGAGAGTGCTAATCTAGCCAACAAGGACTGCTAAAACCTTGGGGTGAAGATCCAACCATGAACTGTAGGTGCCTTTTTACTTTTTTCTTTGTGCTGAAGATAAGCGGACTTTCTTTTGTATTTTTATGCTTATGTGCTGCTGGAAGTCTTACTTTGTATTTCCTGCTGAAAATAAAGGCTTCTTTGTGTAAAGTTTACTGGCTTTGCACTGGGTCCTGTAGAGCCACAATTCCCCCAAACTTTATAATATATAAAGAAAGAATAAGAGAGAGAGAAGGGACAGAGAAAATAAGAGAGGGGGAAAAAAGGGAGAGAAAGGGCAAGAGGGAGACAGGAAAAGAAGAGAGAGAGAGAGAGAGAATGAAAATATTTGTATGAAGGGATAAAATGTGATTATTATGAAAAATGTTTTTTTTCATGGTCACTAGACATATTTGAAAGCATGGAGATAGCATTGCTAAGGAAGAGTTGCATGATGTGCTATACTCTTTTTGAGGCTAACTGGTCACACAGGGCACAAAGTTCAGGAGCGTGCATTATCCAGTTCACAGGGTTCAGCAGCATGTATTACATAGGGCACAGGGTTCAGGAGCGTGATTTATCCAGGGTACAGGGTTTAGGTGCATGCATTATCCAGGGCACAGGATTCAAGAGCGTGCATTGTCCAGGGCATGGAGTTCAGGAGCGTGCATTATATAGGGCACAGGGTTCAGCAGCTTGCATTACCCAGGGCACAGGATTCAGCAGTGTGTATTACGGAACAGGATAAGGAAGCGTGCATTACCCAGAGCACAGGGTTCAGCAGCGTGTATTACCCAGGGCACAGGGTTCAGCAGCGTGTATTACCCAGGGCACAGGGTTCAGCAGCGTGTATTACCCAGGGCACAGGGTTCAGCAGCGTGTATTACCCAGGGCACAGGGTTCAGCAGCGTGTATTACCCAGGGCACAGGGTTCAGCAGCGTGTATTACCCAGGGCACAGGGTTCAGCAGCGTGTATTACCCAGGGCACAGGGTTCAGCAGCGTGTATTACCCAGGGCACAGGGTTCAGCAGCGTGTATTACCCAGGGCACAGGGTTCAGCAGCGTGTATTACCCAGGGCACAGGGTTCAGCAGCGTGTATTACCCAGGGCACAGGGTTCAGCAGCGTGCATTACCCAGGGCACAGGGTTCAGCAGCGTGCATTACCCAGGGCACAGGGTTCAGCAGCGTGCATTACCCAGGGCACAGGGTTCAGCAGCGTGCATTACCCAGGGCACAGGGTTCAGGAGCCTGCATTATCCATGGCACAGGGTTCAGGACCGTGCATTATCCATGGCACAGGGTTCAGCCCCGTGCATTATCCATGGCACAGGGTTCAGCCCCGTGCATTATCCATGGCACAGGGTTCAGCACCGTGCATTATCCATGGCACAGGGTTCAGCACCGTGCATTATCCATGGCACAGGGTTCAGCACCGTGCATTATCCATGGCACAGGGTTCAGGAACATGTATTATCCAGGGCACAGGGTTCAGCAGCGTGCATTATCTAGGGCACAGGGTTAAGGTTTATGTATATAATATATCTTTCATTTTTTTTTTTTTTTTTGGGGGGGGGGGACTCACAAAGGTCAATTTAATTATAAAAAACTTTTAATATTAGTATTTTTTGTTTTTTAATAATTTTATTATTATTATAATTTATTACCTGCTGCTAAATTTGCACACAGATTTTTTTTTCACTCTATCTGTGTGCTTTTTGCATCCTGTTTTCTTCTGTTACACGGCGAAGCCAAGCAGACGGGAACAGGCTCTATAGAAATAGGCGGGAGTGGGCAGAGCTTATGTGGGTCGTAGGCGAAAGAAGGCAGGACATGGGCGGGAGTGGATGGGGCATTGCGAGCTGATTGTGAGGGGGAGCGGGCGGAGTCTTGGCAGAACTTCTGTGATAATTGAGATAAAGAGGCTTTTCATGGATGAAAGAGCAACTCCCCCAATGATGTCATGATAGCACGTTGTAGTCTGTACAGAGTGGCATAAAGCAAAAGGGGGAAACTGAGGCTTTTAGAGAAAGAGGAAGCAGCGTTGTCTTCTGATTACAGGAAATGAACATTCAGCTTTCAGCTGTGGGGGAAAAGGTGAATATATGAATATCCTTACTGTTATTTGAAAAACAACCAGTGAGATATTTGACAGATTACAGATTTACATCACATATTGATTTTTTCATTTTGACCATAGTTCTTCTTTAACTCTATATTACAAGGCTTCCCACCTCTTCAGATTGCTGGATGGAATCTTCAATTTTCCCCACAAAAATTGGTATGAATTGACTCTTTACTATCCTCAATATACCCAACCTCTTTACCATGGATATCCTCATCTATGCATCCCCCTTGTGTCTCCTTACCTTCTACATCCCACCCTTTGTTACAGTTTGGTGATCCCTGGTCAAGGAGCTAAACATCTCATCATACATAGGCCCTATGACTCCTTTCTTGGGCAACCCAGATTTCCCCCCTGGCCTTCTTACGCACAGGCTACTCAAATGGTCCTCTGCTACTATTTCCCCAATCCACACACCCTTAAAGGAGAAGTATAGCCAACGCTTTTTTGGCTGTACTTCTCCTATGAATCACAGGAGTGCAGTTTGTTCTCCATTCCTGTGGCCAGATTTTAGCCGACAGCGGGCTAAAACGATTGATGTCAAATAGTCAGTCCAGTTCTGGAAAAGATCAAGACCATATGTTTGGGATCCACCCAGATGCCTGGACCAGCATCTGGCCCAACCACTCAGTGAGCCGCTGAGCCACTCCCACTCCCTCCACAGCCCAGCGCTCCAGTGAGTCCTGGAGGGGCAGAGCAGAGAGCCAATGACTCAGTCTCCAGCTCTCTGCAGCCTGAAGACCAAGAACTGAGCAGTCAGTGATGTTTGGTCGCTCAGTTCTCGGTCTTCATATCAGCAGGGGACAGATGCAACATTGGACTGCATCCACCTAGGTGAGTATATACTTTTTTTAATGCAACTCATTGCAGCCTTACACTTCTCTTACAGAGAATGTGACACAAAGCCCAGGTCAATGGATGCATTACTTTTAACTTAGGGAATATTACATGACCTTGTTCAGGAGAGGGCTGGTTCATAGACCCCTACAGAATTTGAGAATATGTGCTCCAGGACAACGTTACCACACCGCCCTTTTATGATATTATATTCTCTACTATTGACTTATGTCTCTCCAGGCTAACACCACGGCATGGAAGAGTGAGATTGCACTCTCTCAGAGAAAGACATAGCCAAAGCTTTCCTTCCAACCCACAAAATGATTACAGCTAGTCGCATTCAGGAAGTCCACTTCAAACTCCTCAAAATTCCAGAAAGTCCTTTCACAAAAGGATACTTAAGCCCTATAAACTTTGAACTTTTTACCATGGCCAGGATAAGATGTCTTCCACAACTGTGTTCTTGCTTCTCTACTCTCCTTCCCCCTATGTTTTTTTTCCCCTCTGTTTCTTGACAATATTTTTTATCTTGGCTTATTTATTTTAGCCTTCTTTGTAGACACACAACCTAAATCATGGTTTGAGGCACTCTTTTACCACCAACTATATGATGATGATAACCAAGCTTTCAACCTGTGTGGGCTCAGATACTGCTTATATTTACACTGTATTACTACATCACTGTCTTTAACTTCTGCTTCACCATGTATTCTCGCTCATGTACAATATGTCTATACCAAAGGCCTTATTATGATTTATTATTATTATTATACAGGATTTAATTAGCGCTATCAGTTTTTGCAGTGCTTTACAACATAAAAGGTAGACAATACAGTTAAGAGGGCCCTGCTCAAAAGAGTTTACACTCTAATAGGGTTGGGCAGTTGGTACAAAAGCTTATAACTGTGGGAAATGAGCTGATGGAAGTGGAAAAGATTAGTTGGATGTGTGATAGGCTTCCCTGAAGAGATGAGTTTTCAGGGATCACCTGAAGGCAGCTAAAGTAGGAGATAACTGGACATATTGAGGTAGAGAGTTCCAGAGGATGGGGGTGGCTCTGGAGAAATCCTGGAGATGAGCATGGGAGGAGGAGACAAGGGAGCTTGAGAGCAGGAGGTCTTGAGAGGAGCAGAGAGGTCGGTTTTTGTGATATTTGGAGACAAGGTTGATGATGTATTTCAGGGCAGAGTTGTGAATGGCTTTGTATTTTGTAGTCAGTATTTTTTATTTAATTTGCTGGGCAATTAGGAGCCAGTGTAGGGATTGGCTTATCTTCTTCTGTATTGAGCAAAACTTTCTAATAAAAATCTTAAAAAAAAAAAAAAACAGATTGCACCAGCTGATTATAATGAATGAGTCCCTCCCATTCAGAATCGGTCTACAAAGGACATGCTTTTTCTTCAGACCAAAAAAAAAAGCTTTCTTTCTTTCTTTCTTTGTGGAGTGGAGGGCATGGACTCTCTTCCCCGCAGACAACACCCGGAGCAATGGATGCCAGTGGGTGATATCACTACTCAAAGTGAATCACCATTCCAATATCACTTTTACAGAAGGTAGGCTAGTATCTACAGAGTATATTGGGCAGGCTCCAGCCAGTGTTCCATTCTAGACACCAAGCATTATGTGGGGTCCTCCTTGTTTTTAGGCATTACAATATTAGCACTGGAACAAATACACACAACATTTATAAGGTTCAGCCGCTGCCTATGATTGGCCCCAGTATCCAAGTCTGGCTGCTGTGGTTTTAAAAATCTATGTAAACCACGCTGAGGTTGCTGCTCTTGCTGATCCTTAAGGAAATGTCAGCAGCAGAAGAATATTGGTCAGTCAGAGGGATTCCTGCACCCATCAAGAAATTTTGCAAAGAGGCACTGTTAAAGCATTTCTTTGTAACTACGCATTCACTGCTCCCTCTGGGATGATGGCAGGAGATTGATTACTTGGTCTATAGTCTGGATCAAATAGGGTGGCACCAAATAGTGGTTAGTGGCTAGTTAGTGAACATCAATGCAGTGGTGTGCTCTCTATAAAGGGCACCTCTAACAACTGTTCAGCAACACATATATGCTGCACCCTCCAAACTTAAAAAAAAAAGTCACTAGCAAGACAAAAACAAATAGAATACCCCCACCCAAAATATATATGTGCATACATCCTGAAAGACTAACCACTTAAAGCAAAAAGCCCACTAAATATTAAACCAATGTTAAACACCAGCAAGATTATGCTAAAGAGTATTTAGTGGAGACTAGAACCTTTCATTTATCAGATGCAGAAGCTGGATTTAGGAAATGCAGAGAAACAACAAACATTATTGAAGATGCATGCTGGATAATTGAAAAGCCAAGAGTACAAGAAGGAAGTCAAGATGTATTTCACCAATTACAACAAAACTTTTCACTGTGTCATCCATGAGACTGCATATGTTCATCAAACTTATTCAAACTTATTTATCTGTTTGCTGAACACGATGAGAAAAGCAAGGCTAGGGAAACACGATAAAAGTTTTAATATTGGTAGAAGATACTGTACATGAAGAATCTTCCATATGTTCATGAAAGCATGCTTATAGATGATAGACTCAAGAGCTTCATTAAGAAATTTAAAGAAAAGAACAAAGAGATTGAACTGTAGCTAAATATAAAAAAAAACCAAACGTATGACAACAACGAAGATAGCTAACTTCGGAGATGATGGTGAAGATATAAAAGTAAAATACAGCTTCTGCCTCCTTGGATCATGTATTAAAAATAATGGATCCAACAGTCAAGAAATATGATTTCAGACTGGCACTTACAAGAGTAGAGATGAAAGAACTAGAAAATATTTAACATGTACTAATGTGTGTATAAGAACCAAGAACAGAACTATGCAGGCTATTGTATTTTTCTGCCACTCTCTATAGAAATGAGAGCTGAACAATGAAGAAGCAAGATAAGAATAGCAGTGAATCCAGGTTCACATATGAGGTGCGGGAAACGCAGCAACCCCTGTGTTTCCCACACTGCATTGCACTGTGTTTGTGATCCATTGCGGGTGTCAATACATTTGCCTGCAATTTTTTAGTGCGATGCAGTGAGATTTTGCACTACACTGAATCACATGTAAATTGCACAGGTTCCTGAGTGATTTACATGCCGGTTATACTGTGAACCGGGGCTTAGTGTTGTTGAAGGCTCCTAGGAAAGGTATAGGCAGTAAAGAAAACAAACAGATTAAACCAAACCCAACTAGGAGCCCCAATGACTAGATTGAAGCTGTCTTATTTTGGACATATTGAAGTTGATTTACTAAAGGCAAACAGACTTCTCTTTGCAATGCAGTTGTCCTCTGCAAGGGGATTTTCCCCATAGCTCAATAAGTGAGGTAAAGCACTGCTGACTGTTTTTTTCTTTTTTTTTTTTTTTCTTTTTTTTTTTCTTGTTGCATGTGATTGGGTAATCTGTATGCTTGGAAAATGTAAGGGGAAAGTGATCATCAGTACTATGGCTAATACAGTCACAAAAAGTATGAACATGCCGGCGAAAAAGCTGAACACCCAAACTGAATACAAATCAGCTTTTGGAGAAGGGAGATATACTTCTCATGTATTCACCAGGAGCCAACATTAATGTGACAGTATTTAGAAATGATAAAATATAAATAATAAAAAAAAATGATTGATAAAGTGTGTTTATCATTTAAATAACTAATGCATCTCAGTGTAAGCATGTTTTGTTTTTTATTATTATTATTTATCATATGCTGCCTCTGGCACATACACACTTTTTATGAAATTTATGTCTCCTATGCTGAGCCTCTAAAGTCCAGTCATTAAAGCAGGTTCCGGTATATCTGGCCCTGCATTTGCTTTGAATTTAAGTTTGTCATATTGTGCCACAGCCAGCTTCACTTCCTCAGGATCAGGAAAAATAGATATCACAAAAAATAATAAACTTTTTTTTTTTTTTTTTTTTTTTTAATTTAATTGCAATGTTGTGTTTACTGATATGTATTTTGTCAAAGATAAATCTGTTTTACACCTGTCATTGTGTAGTCTGCAGAAAATAAAATGACAGTATTCATGCCGTATGGCTGAACAGTTTTATCATTGTTTGATGTGGACAGAAGAAAACATCTGAAATGAACAAATACTGTAGAAAATATAACATTTCCTAGAAGCAGAACTGATTACTTGTCTTAATAGTGTGGCTTGGCTCTAGTACACAGCATATAGAGTCTAAACTGACAGATGAGAAAAAAAGATGAAAGAGAAAGAAAATGGAAGAAGAAAGGGTCGCCTTGTCTATTTCCCGCACATCATTTTGCAAGATAAATTGCCTTTTGCTGTTATAGGTTAACTTGAACTATTATTTGAAAAGTTTGAGTCTGATCTTCACTAGAAAACACTGAAATGATCCGCAGCCCAAGTGATCCTTGGACAGTACAACAGATGCACCATCATAAAATGACTATTGTCCCAGACTCACCGAGATAGTGGGCCTATAAGTTAATGGAGCTTGGTATGCAAGCTTTAAGGCTAGAGATACATAGACAGTTTTAATCAATTCATCTCACAGTAAAATCTCTTGAGCTTGATCTCCTAATTTGCATCAAATCACAATTCATGTGGGCTGCTATATATGAGGTTTGCAGCCAGACAACTGAGTGATTGATCTCCCAGAATTGCATAATGCCATATTTTAATTGCGTTACAGAGAGTATTAGTGAGTAACCTATTCTCTTCTTCAAAGAATGCAGTGGTAATCGCAAATTAATTGCTCATTAACTGCTCATTTAGGATATTTATGGTTGTTTTTTCCCCACATTTTATTAAACATCTCAAAGATTATTTTCATGAAATTAATCTCCCAATAGTAAGCCAAAAATACATTGTCTAAAGGGACACTGTCACAGGAGATTAATGGAAGCTGCTATTGCTGACCCCCTACTTGAGAATGCTAGCTCCCTGGCTGTCGCGCTAATGCAGGGGTAGGCAACCTGGGACCCTCCAGCTGCTGCAGAACTACAAGTCCCATCATGCTTCTGGGAGTAATTGTAGCTGCCAGTCTTGCAATGTCTCATGGGAAATGCAGCTCCACAACAGCTGGGGGCCCCAGGTTGCCTACCCTTGCTCCAATGCTTTGATTTCAATGCTGTCTGAGTCACTGACCCTAAACTAGTATGGAGATAAGTATTTCTGACACTTTTCTGATGCTCATTGACAGTATGCTTGTTCCAGGACTGTGACTAAAGCACATCAATGTCAAACAAATCCAAGTATCTAGCATTTTCAGAAGGATGCTTTCAAAGGCAGCTCCTATAATTCCAATGACACTTTAAAGCCAGCTGTCTTTTGGCCAGTCACATGACAATCAAGGTCCTTCCCCTTCTGCTATGGCACAGGCGGTAAACAGTCCTCAATGCTTCAGAGAATGGTGCACAGAATTATGACATCAGCTACATTCTCTGCAGAGTCCAGACCAACATGATGATGCACACCCATGGAGTGTGGTCATTGGTGGACTAAGCTCACAGGACACTTGTTGAATGGCACAGGTTGTTTTTTCCGCCTTGAAGAGGGTTAGCACTGGAGGACAAAACACGGGGGTCTGTGGGGGACACCACTGGACAGAAGTTCAGTATTGCAGCAAAAGAGCATTTGGCCAATAATTTTAATATTTTTTGGGAAAGGTGGCGTTCAGGTTTAACTTCTACCCTTTTCAGTACAAACTCACCTCAGCTTCATTCCCCAGCAACCCCAGCACATCCAGGTATGAAATGCATGTGTTTCACTCACTTTTCTCCAATGTGACAGCACTGGTGCTTGGCCACTCAGACACCCAGCAATGTCACATGGGTAGAGAGGTAGAGATTTCATGTAAGTTCCATTTTGCTATTGCAGGGATCTTTACAGTTGACTGCTAAAAATCTGCTAAAAATCAGGTTCGCCATCAGGGGGGACAGCCCATACACCTGTAAGTGGCCCAGGCATCCCTAGGGGCCCAGATGGGGCTCGCTACTCTGGCCAGCTTCCCTGCATATCCTGAGGACTGGCACCACAATGAACCACTCCTTTATCTTTAATGTGACAGGTGTCGGCTGTTTATCACAACAGCACACCTAGCCGATAGAACCAAGGCTCCTCCTCCACTCTAACCAGGAGTGGACTGACCATTTTGACAGTCGGGTGTTGCCTGAGGGCCCAGGGTAAGTAGGAGATGGGGGCATGAGAATACTTGCCACTGTGGGGACAGCAGCAATGCCATTGCTTCTAAATAAATACAACTCACTGGCAGTGTATGTATTTAGAATCTCCAAAGCTCCTTTCTGTCCCCCGTCTCCTGCTCTGTCTGTGAGATCTCTGGCTCAACTCCCCCCCCCTTTTCTCCAATTACCAGCGCGGTGTGCTGAGGGGAGATGGAGCACACTGTGTCTACTGCTGGCTGGCTGCTCACACTACAGGGAGTAGGTGAGCTGAGTTTTTTCTGAGTAAAGTCTCCTAGGATGAAAAGCTGCCAAAGTTTCCTTTAGAGGATTTGTCTGGTAGGTATTGCAGTAATAAAGAGAGGAGGAGAATCAAGAGACAGGGAGTGTGACAGATATCTCCCAAGCTGGCACACAACCCTATCAATCTAAACATCCCCCAACCACTCTGTCCAGATAATGTGAAGGTAATTTATGACCATTCATGTAACCCTGTGTTTATGTGGGGAGTTTACACTACTGATTGTACAGACTCAGAGCTTGGATAACACAGGGTTAAATACACGGTCATACATTAACTTTACATTATCTGGGTATACACAGAGTGCTAGGGGCTGGTTTATATAGATATATATTTCCATTTGATAACAGGAGGTTATTTTCTTTGAGTAGTACTTTTGAATTACAGTATGTATTATTGTATATATTAGATGAGCACAATATTTTTTTAAAATTATTATTATAAACATCACTACCTGACCACATCTTAGCCCCCTACTTCCCCTCAGCTTGCATCACCCTCGGGCCACTTCATACGTCCAGCTGACAGACATCACTCGGACCCTTATGTTCCCAACATAGTTCCGTGGTCATTTCACAGATTGCCACTAAAAGAAATCCCTCCCCATTCTGTCACTGTCATACCCTCCGCATCTTCTCTCCTCTACATACTGGAGGAATTACGCTGGACTGGATCGGGGCTGTACTGAGGATGCAGAAGGGAGAGAAGGACTACAAAGGGAGGACACTGCAAGAGAGGACCGACATAGAGGGGAAATGAGACTGGAGGAGGAGACATGGGATGGAGGATATATCAAGTTGTAAGACTATTAAAATAAAAGTGGGTGCACTGAAGGACTTGGTGGGATGGCCAGTGGGTGGATTCGGACAGGCCTTGAGGAATGTTTGTGTTCAGGCCCGGGGGGGCCAGGCCTAAAGCTGTGTAAGGGACCCCAAAGTTTCTAATGGCTGCCCTGTGTAGAATTATGTATTAACACTTCCTATCTCTGGGAGGAGCTATGAAAAAAAACCCAAAAGAGGAAGTGGAAAGAGTGAGAGAGAGTCTCAGCCTCATGTCCTGTTCATGCTGCTAAATCCAGACCAGAATAGACTATTATGCAAGATCTTCTATATTCCAATAGCTTCTTGAATGTGTATCTAAATTCTTGTGGCAAGCAGATTATCTCTCCTATTATTATTATTAGCTCACATTCACAGTGCCAGATAGGTAGGTCTGTACTATTGTGTTAACGTAGTGGTATATTTGTAGGTGAACCTGTTTATTGCAATAGAGTTTATAAGCAGATTGTGTTATTTAACTTAACCCTGTCTCTTCTGGTCTGTGATTCTATAGCTAGTTTTATCTTAGGGCTCAATAACCTGCATAGGCTAGAGCCAGGCTAGACATCCGATGGCCACTTCTGGTAGTTAGAGGTCCAGTTGCATGCAGGGGCGGATCCAGAGTCTAGTCTTGGGAGGGGCACTGCCAGAAAATACTTTTTTTGCGGTCAGTTTATCTGGGAAATGGCTGGTGTTGGTGCTTCAATCATTCTGGCACAATGGCTGATATGGTGTCAGGATGATTGAAGTGCATTATTTCTATTATTACATTGTTCTATGAAATAAAATAGTTCAACTCACTATAATGCAGAATCAGTGAGAGCCCTGGTCGTGTCACTTGCTACCGTCGTCTGCCACCAGATGCAGATTGTCACTTGCCACGTCACCTGCCACAAGTTGTGGATTGTCATTTGCCACGTTGCCTGCCACAAGTTGCGGATTATCACTTGCCACATCACCTGCCACATGTTGCGGATTGTCACTTGCTTGCTACAATTGTAACTTGCTGTGTCACTTTCCTGCTAAGGTAGGGATTGTCACTTGCTGTGTCCCGGAGTGAGTCAGGCAACAGAGAGATGATGTAATCTGCACTTGCACTTTACCCATTATTTTTAGAAGATTTGGTTGTCACCATTAGGAGTCGCACTGCATGTTTTTGTGGACTGCATTGTGTTATTCATACATATTTTCGGATATTTTATCCTATTAGTTCACATGTATTGTTTCATTTTTAGTGATGTTTATTATGGCCCCTATTTTTATGCACATTGCACTTTAAGGATTGTATTTATTCCATTGCCTTTTGCACGTTATCACTTTGCATTTTTGATCACTGTGCCAGCAATTGTGTTCACTTTATTATTTCTAGTGTTTACACTAATATTCAGCTTTTTTTTCAGGTTTAGAATAAGTTACTGCCCTTTAGGTGGGTTAGCGCCACATATATTTATTTAAATGATCTTTGGGGTGCAGGCGCTGGGCGGTGAGAGATGATGTAATCTCTGTGCTCCCCGGCCCGCTGATTGGCCAGCTGCCCGCCTGCCCAGCTGAACTGCTCGCCAGCTTACCCACTAAGCTGCCTGCCCCTGCCGAGCCGCCCGTTCACTAACCCGCAACAAATTTCTTGGGAAGAGGGGGGGCAATTGCCCTGTTGACCCCCCCCCCCCCCCCCCGCCGGACCTTCCCCTGGTTGCATGTCAGATTGGAAACTATTAGGGAGGGACTAAAGTGCAGAGTAAATAGGCTGTCTGAGTTTAAGTGCCACACCATGTTTCTGCATGAATCTGTGATTTAGGCTGATTGGACAACAATTGGATGATCTCCCTATTACTGCTGATCTTGTCTTCAGGTCTCCGACACAAAGATGGATGCCACATTGTGATCATCCTCAGGGGCCCCTGCAACTGGACTTTGCTGCAACATTCATCTGGAGGACTTTCTATTATTAACTATATATACCCAGGTATAGGTGCACAATTCCACCAAGACTCTTGTTGGGCCCTTTACTAATAATACCTGTTTGCATTGGATGTATGTACTATTATTTATATAGTCTTATATAAAGCTTGTATTTTTTCCATACTGGTGTGCATCTATATACTTATGGTCAATGTTATACATGGGTTGCACTAGGTCTTCTGCTCCCAATTGCTTTGATAATATTACTGGTGAATTCCCCAGGAAGGGAATCCCCCTTTATTCACAGAAGCAATGGCCTAGGTAGTGGCACTGCAAACATTATTATCAAACCCACTTGGCAAAGGTTCTGGTTTTCTTATTTATCTACAGGTTTAGTGAATTATCCTGTTTGAGGATGGTATTTTCACATAGCCCCCCTAAAAAGGCTACACTAACTTACACAGGGCTTCCTCTCTTCACTCTCTTAATGCCGCGTACACACGGTTGGATTTTCCGACGCGAAATGTTTGATGTGAGCTTGTTGGAAAGTCCAACCTTGTGTATGCTCCATCGAACATTTGCTGTCGGAATTTCGGCCAACAAATGTTTCTTAGTAGGTTCTCAAATTTTCCGCCAACAAAACTTTGTTGTTGGAAAGTCCGATCGTGTGCACACAAGTCCGTGCACAAAAGTTCACGCATGCTCAGGATTAAATGGGAGCCAGAAGCGCTCGGTATTGCAATGGAGATAGCACATTCGTCACGTGGCAAATTTTTAAATCTCTCAATGCAGAGCATTCTCTTCTTCTTTATAATGCTAGAATAATGATTTTTTGCGTTGCTGCTGATATTTAGAGTTCTGACAAATGGATTTTTTTTTCTCGTGTTCTCCAGAATAAATTTTTTTTTTTTTTTTTTGTGATCTCCATAATATTTTTGTCGTTTTGTGTGTCAAGTTACCACAACACCATTATCATTTTGTTTTTTTTTAACCTCAAAGAACTATGTTGGTGTCCCTTGTTAATTTGACATTGTATTTTTGAAATCTACCTACCTACTCACAAACAAATTGTCCTTTTTTGAAGTAAAACACATAGCCAAGTATTTGTCAAAAAAAAAGAGGGGTCCTAACAAAATAAAGAGGAAGGCAACGCTAGAGAAACAGTTTGGATTGGTGAAGCCTTTGTACACCAGGGCAGACATCAATTATTTGACTGGCAAAATTGGTACCCTGAAGAGTACATTTATTAGGGAGAACAGTATGGTCCAGGACTCAGAGAGATCAGATGACATATATGTCCCAAGGCTGTGGTCTTACAACAACCTGCATCTTTTGCCAGGCCAGACCAAACCTAGGCCATCACTATCAACACTTCCTTCCATGCTGCTGTGGTGGGTTGGGTGGCTGTGTTGTTGGTGTTGGTGGTGGTGGTTATGTTGCTGGAGGTGTTAGAGGAGTATGGCCCAACTCACACAGGTGGCTTTTATTTGTGAGTTGGCCCTTCATCCCCTTGTTTAGAGCCTGAAGAATGATCTCCTTACAGATGAGGCATTGGCCCTCCTCCATGCATTCCAGTTAACTCACTGTCACACAGCCAAACGACTCGGGGCCACCAGGGGTCGTTGTTAGTACCGCAGTAGCCTGGCGAATTAAAGCAGTCGCTGACTCTTCCAGGTTCCTCGCCTTCCTGGTCCTTTTTGGTTTGAAGGTGTCACGTACCTGAGGGGAGACTGAATTGACGAGGTCGGCCTCTCTTGTATCTCCAGCCCGGGTCCCGCTGGGAGTGGAACAGAAGGAGCCAAGGGCCAGGAGGAACACGAGTGCCTGCAGATGGAGACCTGTTGCAGGAAGTCGCAGCTAGTCGCAAGGCTGCAGTTGCAGCAGCGCTGAGCCAAGCAGGAGGCAGGAGCGAGGTCATAGGAGAAGCCGGGTTCGTTAACAGACAGGCAGCACGGTAACAGGACATCAGGCAAAGGCAAGGTCAGATGAGGAGCCGGGATCAGGAGCCAGGAATCAAGTAAACATAGTCCAGGAACAGGGTCAGAGGAGAACCGGGATCAAAGCCAGAGATCAGACAAACAGGATCCAGGAGCAGGGTCAAACAGGTCAGCAACGGGTATTCAGACAGGAATCACAGGTTCAGGGTAACAGGAGCACAGCTGAAAGACCAGTCAGCACAGAACAGTGGTAGAGAACTCCTTAAATAGGCCGTCTGGTGCTAATTGGCACCAGGGATGCGCTCCTGTGCTTGCACGCCGGTCACCACGCATGTGTATAAGTGCACACGGGTGTTCGTAGTCTCCTATGTGCATGCGCATGCACATAAGCGCGCATGGGTGTTTGTAGTCGCCAGTGCGCATGCCAGACGATTACCACTGGTTTCCTTACATTGCCCCCCCTTAAGGGCAGCCTCCGGATGCCCGCTAAGGAACTCTTCTCAGGGTGGAGGCGAAGGTAAGCTTGAATAATTATCTTTAGGGCCATAGCCCTTCCACTTAATGAGGAACTGGGTTTGGCCTCTTTTCTTCCGACAATCCAGAACAGCTTTCACCTCAAATTCCTCATTACCATCAACTAGTAATGGGGCAGGGGTCTCTGGTTCACGTTTAGGAAACGGATTGGCCACAGATCATTTCAGGAGAGACACGTGGAATACAGGATGGATTTTTAGACTCCCTAGTAAAGTTAGTTCAAAGGCCACGGCATTAATCCTCTTCTTTACAAGAAAAGGGCCAATGTATCTTGGTCCTAATTTCTTAGAAGGGCAGGCTAGTTTAAGGTTTGTGGTAGATAGCCATACCATGTCCCCCAGTTTCAGATCTAGATTGCCTTACCTTCTTTTATCATAGAACCTTTTATAGTTTGTTTGGGATTTGGTGATACTCTCGTGCAGAAGCAAATTATTAGCCCCCCAAAGCTCAAGGTGATCCTGTACTGCTGGTACCGGAGATTCTTGGGGAACATCAGGCAAAAAGGATGGATGGAAACCATAATTAGCAAAGAAAGGAGTCTGTTTAGTGGAAGAATGTATGGAGTTATTGTATGCAAATTCTGCTAATGGTAAAAGAGAAACCCAGTCATCTTGTGCTAATGAAGAGAAACAGAGGTACTGTTCCAAGGTCTGATTTGTTCTTTCCGTTTGACCGTTGGTCTGAGGGTGATAAGCAGAGGACAAGTAATGTTTAATGCCCAGGACTTCACATAGGGACTTCCAAAATCTGGAGGTGAACTGTACTCCACGATCGGAAGTAATATTGGCAGGAATACCACGTAGATGCACTACTTCCTTAACAAAGGAGGAAGCGGTCTCTATAGCAGAAGGGGTACCTTTCAGGTGCATAAAGTGGGCCATCTTGGACAGGCGGTCTACTATCACGAAGATAATGGTAAATCCTTCGGACGGGGGGTAGTTCGACAATAAAGTCCATGAAGATCATGCTCCATAACTTCTTAGGTACAGGAAGGGGCTCCAAGAGACCCCAATTCTTAGTTTTAGAAGACTTGTTCAATAGACATGTAGTACAAGACCTAACATAGTCTCTGCAATCTTGTACTAAACTTGGCCACCAGAAGAAACGAAGGGCTAACTGAGCAGTTTTATGCGTTCCGAAGTGTCCTGCCAGGGGATGATCGTGGCACATGTAGAATACTGCTGTGCGTAACTGTTCCGGAATAAAGATCTGCTCACCATGAAAGTAGAGACCCTCTTTAAGCTGGAGGTGAAGATCAAGAGGAGGAGGATGATCCAGGACTGCTGTCTTGACTTGGGAAATGAGATCAGTCTGTAACAAAAGAAAATTCTTAGCAGGCAAAATGGTATCGGGTTCAGAGAGTACTTAAGTGTTTTGGAACATGCGTGAAAGGGCATCCGGCTTCCCATTCTTGGATCCGGGCCGGTAGGTAATGTGAAAGCAGAATCTTAACCTTTTGGCTGTTCTCAGGTATTCAAGATTCTTGTGATCGGTAAATACAAGAATAGGGTGTGCAGCCCCCTCAAGCAGGTAATGCCACTCCTCAAGGGCTGATTTAATGGTGAGTAATTCCCGATCACCGACATCGTAATTCCTTTCAGGGGCACTTAGCTTCCTGGAGAAGAAGGCAACAGGGTGAAGCAAAGATTTTGTCCCTTGTCCCTGACACAGTATGGCTCCTACAGCAATTTCCGTGGCGTCAACCTCAAGGACATAGGGAAGAGCAGGATCTGGGTGCTTCAGAATGGGAGCAGTGGTGAACAGGCCCTTCAGTCTCTGGAATGCTGTTTGGGCTTCAGAGGTCCATGAGAAGGTTAGGTGTTGTTTGATTAATTGGGTGATGGGTGAAATAATACTGGAAAAGTCTTTAATGAATTTCCTGTAGAAATTGGCGAACCCCACACCTTCTGACACCTTCTGTGGATCCATGGAAATCCCATCTGCAGAAATGAGGCCCAAGAACTGGATGGTGCTTTTCTCGAACTCACATTTTTCGGCCTTGGCATAAAGGTGATGTTTCCTCAGTCTGTTTAATACCTTATTTACATGGACCTGATGGGATTCTAGACAAGTGGAAAAGATCAGTATGTCATCCAAATAAACAATAGTAAACAGATCAAGAAAGTCCCAAAACATCGTTTACAAAATGCTGGAAGGTGGCTGGCGCATTACAAAGTCCAAAGGGCATCACCAGGTACTCAAAGTGCCCAAAATGAGACCTGAATGCCATCTTCCACTCATCACCTTCCCTTATTCTGATCAAGTTGTAGGCTCCCCTTAGGTCTAACTTGGAAAATACATGGGCCTCTCGAAGTCTCTGGAACAACTCAGGGATAAGGAGCAAGGGATACCGGTTCTTAATGGTCACCTTATTTAAGTCCCGATAGTCAATACACGGCCGGAGAGAGTGGTCCTTCTTCTCAATGAAGAATATTCCCGCACCAGCAGGGGGAAGAGGATGGCCGGATAAACACCTTGTCCAGGCTTTCGTTCATATATCTGCAGTTCCTCTAGTTCAATCAAGTGGGTAGATCCTGCCAAAGGGAATTTCAGCACCAGGTAAGAGTTCGATGGGACAATCGTAAGGTCTGTGGGGCAGAAGAGTGTCAGCATTCTTTTTATTAAAAATGTCCAGGAACTCATGATAAACAGAAGGCACAACTGTCATCGTTTCAGAATCCTCATCAATGCAGAGGACGGAAGCTTCAGGACTGGGTATAGGAGGAAAGCAAAATTCTCTGCAGTAGTTGGAAGGAAAAGACACCTCTCCCGTGGACCAGTTGATGAGGGGATTGTGTGCCTTTAACCAGGGCTGACCAAGGATGACGGGAAATAGAGGAGAAGAAATGACGTCCAACCGTAAGAGTTCCCGATGCCCAGAAGCTGAGATGCACAGGATGGGTTCAGTCTCTGAGGTGACAGGTCCTGATTTGATGTTAGAACCATCTGCCAAGTGAAGCATGAAACTGTTTCTTCTGGCACACAGGGGCAGGTTATGCAGGGTTGCGAAGGAAGACTCCACAAAACTACAGGCCCCAGAGTCCACAATAGCAGAAACCGAGTTCCTCCATCTAACTGAAAAGAGACTGGCAGCAGAATGTGGTTCTGGCTGGAGTTCAATGCGGCAACTGCAGGAGGAGGAGGAGCTCTCCTATGATGTCTCCGGAAACAAGTCTGTAAGAAATGCCCCTTGTTGCCACAGTAGAGACAAAGTTTATTATAGCGACATCGGGCCCGTTCTTGTTTAGTCAGAGGAGGTCTTGGAAAACTAGCACGAGGAGCCTCCTTGACATCAGAAGAAACTTTAGGCAAGGTAGAAGCAGGTGGAAGGTCCATGGGGCAAACAGGCATAAGGTGAGGATTTAATAAAACCAAGTGTAGCGCTAATAAGTGATGCAAAATTATAAAGAATAAATATGCAATAACACATGTAGTAAAGAAAAAATTAGTGTTGCATGTTAGTGAATGTTCATACATAAAAAGTCCATTGTAGCATGAACCCTTAGGATCACCATATATATCGGCAAATAAAGACAAGACTGTCCAGAAATGAATATAGCGTGCGATAAACACAATTGTTGCTATAATGGTGAACTCCAAAACATATGATCGTGGAAACCTTTGAATACAATCCAATATGTGCTGATATATACTTTGTGCCAAACCACCACCCGAATGACTGGAGGCTTACCGGAAAGTTGGGACCCACAGAGCGTATGCTGTATGAGTCAAAACAGGCTTAAGTTGCTCACTGGCAATGGAGGTAGGATACCAAGGGCAGATGGAAGGTAGAATCCCGGCGGTTCTTTCCCAGGGGAATCTTCTCCATATGGAGGCTTAGGCATCCTCAGACATAACCCACATGGAATGAAGAAGGGGCCAATAGTGTAATTCCGTAAAACATGAGAAGTTTTTATTAAAGAGAAACACTTACATCTCATAAGTAAAAAAGCGCTTGTATGTATAAAATAGCGGCAGTGGAGTCCGTCTGACGCGTTTCGTCACACAGGACTTCGTCTGGGGTACTTACCCACTGCAGCCAGACTCCTTTATATAGGGACAAGGACCCCTGTAATGAGAATCCAGCTCCCTGGCTTGTTGCAAATTAGCACTTCTGGGGCCATCCAAGATGGCGGACCCGAGTGCGTTCCAAGCCTCTCTTTCACATGATCCAATCCCCATAGGCCTAATGGTGTAGTGTCAATGTGTAGGGAAGAAGCTATGACCCTACGTAACAGCATCAGGAACATCCCACCCAATGCAGATCGCGGTGCGGTCCGCAATCGCGCATGCGCGCGGCACGGCGCGGCTACGTCACTGCGTCGTGGCGCATGCGCACAACATCTCCATTCTAAGTCACAGGCAGTTCGGAAGAGTGCCACGTTCGTCCGGATATGACCTAGGGAGAAAGTGAAGGGGGAGGAGATATACACAGGAAATAATGATACATCGACCGGAGATACAACACAAGTGTACGCAGTGGATGTATATTAGTTGTTTAATAAAAAACAAACTGAAGCTTCATTCATTGATGGAAATCAAATCCATTATTGATCCAAAAAGAGTGAAAAATAAAAGAAGGGATAAACGTACAGACTTAAATAAAGGAAGATGGATTCTCCACAAGAGAAAAAGGAGAGGGATGGTTAGTTAACCCATCACATAACCCCCTGCTCATCTCTATATAGCATTTACCCTATTATATTTCATAAAGTAATGAAACAACAGTACCCTGATGATGGATGCACAAATGAAAAAGGGACATAAATAAAAGGTTTTAAAAAAAGGACACATATAAAAGGGGACATATATACATATAAAATTATGAATAGGTATCAGCCAGTATATATCCCTTAATTATTCAATCAAAATTCATCTATAAAGGATACTGTTACATATCCCTTAGTATATCTATCAGGATTCATCTATAAAGGCATTGATATCTACTTCGACGTTCATGCCTTGAGGAAAGAGTCTGTAATTCATACGCCCAAAACATTTCAAGACGGGAGACCCCTCTAATTTTGGCTCTCCCCCCCTCCATGGCGGGACATATTTGTCTATAATGACAAACTGTGATCCTGCGGGGTTACTATTGTGGAATTGCTTGTAATGTCTAGGTACTGTATGTTTAGGGTCCCTGCTTTTAATTAAGGCAATGTGTTCCCCTACTCTCGTCGTAAACATTCTGGTGGTGCGGCCTATATATTGTTTACGGCAAGGGCACGTAATAAGGTACACTATGTATCTAGTACTACATGTACAAAAAGGTTTCACAGTGTATCTCTTCCCAGTAACTGTTGATGTGAATTCTGTAACTTTGCATCCTTCAAGATTGTTATGTAGACACACCACACACTTTCTGCAAGGATAAAAGCCTGTCATATTGTGAAAAAAGGAAGGCCAAAAAAGGATGAAAAATTTAAATGGGCTATGGTAACATCTTTTTCAACCCAACATAAACAAATTAAAAACATCGTAAAAAAACACTGGGATGTCTTGAGACATGATAACATTCTTGGCACGTTATTGCCAGAAGAAGCCAAGGTCATATTTAGGGGAGCACCATCCTTACAGGGTCGGATAGCCCCAATGTCATTAATCCACCATCCCGGCCTTCCCTTGCCGTAAACAATATATAGGCCACACCACCAGAATGTTTACGACGAGAGTAGGGGAACACATTGCCTTAATTAAAAGCAGGGACCCTAAACATACAGTACCCAGACATTACAAGCAATTCCACAATAGTAACCCCGCAGGATCACAGTTTGTCATTATAGACAAATATGTCCCGCCATGGAGGGGGGGAGCCAAAATTAGAGGGGTCTCCCGTCTTGAAATGTTTTGGGCGTATGAATTACAGACTTTCTTTCCTCAAGGCATGAACGTCGAAGTAGATATCAATGCCTTTATAGATGAATCCTGATAGATATACTAAGGGATATGTAACAGTATCCTTTATAGATGAATTTTGATTGAATAATTAAGGGATATATACTGGCTGATACCTATTCATAATTTTATATGTCCCCTTTTTTATATGTGTCCTTTTTTTAAAACCTTTTATTTATGTCCCTTTTTCATTTGTGCATCCATCAGGGTACTGTTGTTTCATTACTTTATGAAATATAATAGGGTAAATGCTATATAGAGACGAGGAGGGGGTTATGTGATGGGTTAACTAACCATCCCTCTCCTTTCTCTTGTGGAGAATCCATCTTCCTTTATTTAAGTCTGTACGTTTATCCCTTTTTTTATTTTTCACTCTTTTTGGATCAATAATGGATTTGATTTCCATCAATGAATGAAGCTTCAGTTTGTTTTTTATTAAACAACTAATATACATCCACTGCGTACACTTGTGTTGTATCTCCGGTCGATGTATCATTATTTCCTGTGTATATCTCCTCCCCCTTCACTTTCTCCCTAGGTCATAGGACGAACGTGGCACTCTTCCGAACTGCCTGTGACTTAGAAGGGAGATGTGAGGTGTTGTGCGCATGCGCCACGACGCGGTGACGTAGCCGTGCCGCGCGCATGCGCGATTGCGGACTGCACCGCGATCTGCATTGGGTGGGATGTTCCTGATGCTGTTACGTAGGATCATAGCTTCTTCCCTATACATTGACACTACACCATTAGGCCTATGGGGATTGGATCATGTGAAAGAGAGGCTTGGAACGCACTCGGGTCCGCCATCTTGGATGGCCCCGGAAGTGCTAATTTGCAACAAGCCAGGGAGCTGGATTCTCATTACAGGGGTCCTTGTCCCTATATAAAGGAGTCTGGCTGCAGTGGGTAAGTACCCCAGACGAAGTCCTGTGTGATGAAACGCATCAGACGGACTCCACTGCCGCTATTTTATACATACAAGCGCTTTTTTACTTATGAGATGTAAGTGTTTCTCTTTAATAAAAACTTCTCATGTTTTACGGAATTACACTATTGGCCCCTTCTTCATTCCATGTGGGTTATGTCTGAGGACGCCTAAGCCTCCATATGGAGAAGATTCCCCTGGGAAAGAAGCGCCAGGATTCTACCTTCCATCTGCCCTTGGTGTCCTACCTCCATTGCCAGTGAGCAACTTAAGCCTGTTTTGACTCATACAGCATACGCTCTGTGGGTCCCAACTTTCCGGTAAGCCTCCAGTCATTCAGGTGGTGGTTTGGCACAAAGTATATATCAGCACATATTGGATTGTATTTGAAGGTTTCCACGATCATATGTTTTGGAGTTCACCATTATAGCAACAATTGTGTTTATCGCACGCTATATTCATTTCTGGACAGTCTTGTCTTTATTTGCCGATATATATGGTGATCCTAAGGGTTCATGCTACAATGGACTTTTTATGTATGAACATTCACTAACATGCAACACTAATTTTTTCTTTACTACATGTGTTATTGCATATTTATTCTTTATAATTTTGCATCACTTATTAGCGCTACACTTGGTTTTATTAGATTAATAGTAAAAATTCTATTTGTTGTGTTAGCTGCTTATTTTTTTTGTTTGGAGCAAGTGCATGGTTTATGGGTTTTTTTTATAAGGTGAGGATTCCCAGCCTTTTCGAACTGCTTTTCCCGCAGGCAGCGGTCAATTTGAATACAAAGAGAGATTAAGTCATTCAGAGAGGTGGGGGTTTCCACCCTGGCAAGTTCATCCTTGATGGAGTGGGACAGTCCCTGGCGAAATTCGAAATGTAGGGCTGAGTTATTCCATTCCGTATCCACACTCCATAGGCGAAAGTCAGAGACGTAGTCCTCCACAGGCCTGGGGCCCTGTTGCAGGTGGCTTAATGATGTTTCAGCAGTCTGATGACGAAAAGGGTCAGCGTATAATTGGGCCATGGCAGCAAAGAAGGAGTTGACTGAAGCCAGGACAGGGTCATGCTGTTCCCGAAGCTGAAAGGCCCAGGCCTGGGGTTCCTCTAGCAGCAAGGAAATGAGAAATCCCACCTTCACTTCTTCAGTAGGAAATGTGTGAGGAAGCAAGGAGAAGTACAGTTCACAGGAATTCTGGAAAGTCCTGAACTTCCTATGGTTTCCAGAAAAGCGTTTGGGCAGTGGTACCCTGGGCTCAGGTAGATAAGGTTGGACTGCTTGGGTGTAGGTTAAGCTGGATGCACTCAGTAGTTGGTCATGAATGCGGGCTAAGTCCATATGCAACCCTTGCACAACATGGGAGTGTGTGGTAACAGTCTGACAAAGGGTTGACAGCAGCGAGACCTCCCTTTCAGACTCCATCCCTGGCTGACTGGTACTGTCACGTACCTGAGGGGAGACTGAATTGACAAGGTCGGCCTCTCTTGTATCTACAGCCCGGGTCCCGCTGGGAGTGGAACAGAAAGAGCCAAGGGCCAGGAGGAACACGAGTGCCTGCAGATGGAGACCTGTTGCAGGAAGTTGCAGCTAGTCGCAGAGCTGTAGTTGCAGCAGCGCTGAGCGAGGTCATAGGAGAAGCCGGGTTCGTTAACAGGCAGGCAGCACGGTAAAAGGACATCAGGCAAAAGCAAGGTCAGATGAGGAGCTGGGATCAGGAGCCAGGAATCAAGTAAACATAGTCCAGGAGCAGGGTCAGAGGAGAGCCAGGATCAAAGTCAGAGATCAGATAAACAGGATCCAGGAGCAGGGTCAAACAGGAGCCAAGGTCAGCAATGGGTATTCAGACAGGGATCACAGGTTCAGGGTAACAGGAGCACAGCTGAAAGACCCGTCAGCACAGAACAGTGGTAGAGAACTCCTTAAATAGGCCATCTGGCGCTAATTGGCACCAGGGATGCGCTCCTGCGTGTGCACGCCGGTCGCCACGCATGCGCATGTGCATAAGTGCGTACGGGTGTTCGTAGTCTCCCGTGCGCATGCACATAAGCTCGCATGGGTGTCTCCTGTATGCGAGCGTGTGCCAGACGATTACCACTGGTTTCCTTACAGAAGGCGGAGAGGAGGGACCTGGGATTCGGTCAGGCTGTTTGCCACGGCCTCCTCCTGGTTGAGACTTACCTGTGTATGAAAATGGTACATAGTTTTAGTTTTTTGTTCATCAATCACACACAATTTTGAGCTCATGACTATTGCAAATTGAATGTTAACAAGTAGAAAAGACTATCATTCTGACCCCAGCATATTTCATTCTTGTCCCAATCATTTTTGGCCACTACTCTCTATTGATATGTAAACCACTTTGTTAAATCAGATATTAGAGATCAATAACCTCTAGTTAACAACATCATTCAATTTTTGACAAGAAATATGTTCAACAATGCTATACCTGGCTCAAGCTGGGCTCCTCCACATCTTCTTCCTGGGTGGAAGGCCCATGTTGGACTTCAGGAGCCTCATCTGATGTTGAAGGAAGTGTAGATAGTGATGGCCTGGGTTCACTCTGGTCTGACCAAAAATTCAGTCTGTCGTAATACCACAGCCTGGGTACATATGTCACCTGCTGCTGCTCCTGATCTCATGGAATCCTGGACCTTTTTGCGCTCCCTATTTTAGATGTGTTCCTCAGGCTACCAATTTTGCCCTTCAAATAGGTGATGTCTGCCGTGGAATACACAGGCTTCACCAATTCCATCAGTTTCTCCAGCGCTGCCTTCCTCTTTAGCTTGTTGGAGTAGTCACTGTTTTTGACTTGCCAGAAACATGACAGCTCCCTGTACATGTCCAGGAATCTGGGCAGGAAGTCTGGGTCAGTAAATTTATCAACCATTATCTCTGCAAGACACAACCCAAGACAAACCCTAATGTCAGGCTAAACTCTCCTAATCTTGTCCCAATATAGGCCTCAATCTCTAAAGCAATATAGGCCACTAACCACTGATGTCCCAAGTTCAAATTGTACCTTTGTTTGCACGATCGGCGATTACGATCCTCCACTCACAGATTGTACGTATGACGCCCGTGTGTTATGCTTTATATACACTGCGCATGCATGAAACTCCGCCCTTGTCCTTTCTAGTTTATTCCCTGCCTCTTCTCTTTTGGGGCAGTGGGAGAGCACATGGCGGAGACACAGCAGGTGCCTGCAGAAAGCAGCAATGACGAGGACGAGGAAAGCCCGGAGCAAGGCAGTTCCAGATCCAGGATGAGATATAAGGCCTCAAATATGTCCATTGTAGCGATGGTGGAGATGGTGAACATCTTGAAGAGGGCAGACTATGATGGGAAGTATGGACCGTACAGCAACCCTAATGTGAGAAAGGCCAAGATCATGACTAAAGTTGTGACAAGTCTGCACAGGAATTTTGGGGTACGACGATCCAAGGAGCAATTGAGGAAACGCTGGTCAGACCTGAAATTGAGGGAGCACAATCAGTATAGAAAGAACAGGAAAGTGCTTCTAAAAAGTAAGTATTTTTCGTGTATTCCTATTATTATTATTAGTACATTAGTGCTGCTCCATGTGCTTTTTTTTTTACTGTTGTACAGTTTAAAATGGCAAGTTTGAGGTTCGTGGGCACAGTAATCGTTCATAGTAAACATTGTTCTTTCGACCACTAATACGACGTTTTTGACATATGCAGGTTGACTGCATTTGTTCATGCCTATTTGTATGAAAAGAAGTTTAGTGCATTGTTGTCTAGATGTGTTTGTAACTATGATGAGATGCAAACTAGATTCAGTGTAAGGAGAGGACACTCAGCAGCTGTTTATACATCTGGACGCAGGAGCACTAGTGTGGGACACCAGAACAACCTTTTTATGGTGTCCCACACAGGTGCTCCAATGGATACTAGGGGTCTCTCCATGTGTGATACTTGCACAAAACAGGTAAGTATTCTAGCTTTTGAAAGGGAAAAAACATGTCTTCAGCCTGGAACTCTGCCAAAACAGACAACTGAATGACACTTCCAAGCAATGTTTCATATTATTATTTCTCGCCTCAAATACCTGCTAAGTATACCTTTTTTGTATTCACATAGGGGAGAAAAGAATCGGGACATCTGAGGACACCAGGAACCCCACACCTCCTGAAGAAGGGGAACACAGCACACAATATGAGAATGTTGATTCTGAGGTTCAGGAAGTGGACGAAATGGTGAACACAACAGGTCAGTATCTGAGACCACAGCTTCAGGTAATAGATGTATGCCTGCATATTTATAATACATGGGGGGTTATTTACGAAAGGCAAATCCACTTTGCACTACAAGTGCAGTTGTTGTAGATCTGAGGGGGACATGCAAGGAATATAAAAAAACAGCATTTTAGCTTCCACATGATTGGATGATAAAATCAGCAGAGCTTCACCTCATTTCAGAGCTTCCCCTCAGATCTACAGCAACTGCACTTACAAATGCACTTTCAGTGCACTTGTAGTGCAAAGTGGAATTCCCTTTAGTAAATCAACCCCATGGTGTGTTTTTTATTTTTAGGTGATGCGGATGTTGTGGAAGAAGAAACTCACATCCTCATCAGCGAAATAATGGTGTGCAATCGGGAAGGTCAAGGAAAACATCAATGATGTTGAAAAAAGCCTAACATCATTGATGTTTTAGCCAAAATCTAAAACCACCAAAAAATGAAGTTTGTCGTTATTCTTATTTTTTTCTAAAGTTTTAAAGTAATTGCAAAGCCAAATTTTGAAGATGCACACAGTGGGGGTTATTTACGAAAGGCAAATCCACTTTGCAGTACAAGTGCAAACTACAAGTGCAAAGTGCAGTTGAAATTGCACTGAAAGTGCACTTGGAAGTGCTGTAGATCCAAGGGGGGCATGCAAGGAAAATAATAAACAGCATTTTAGCTTGCACATGATTGGATAATAAAATCAGCAGAGCTTTCCCTCATTTCAGATCTACCCCTCAGATTCACAGAGACTGCACTTCCAAGTGCACTTTGCACTTGTAGTTTTCACTTGTAGTGCAAAGTGGATTTGCCTTTCGTAAATAACCCCCAGTGTGTCAAAATGTGCTATCTGCCATCATGGGATTTCAATGTACGCGTTTTGTGGGTGCAACCCCTTCCTCGCAACTAAAGTAGATGAGAGGAAGGGGTTGCACCCCCGAAACACATCCATTGATCCCCCATGATGGGATCTAGCATATGTTGACACACTGGGGCTTATTTAAAAAAAGACAAACCACTTTGCCCTACAAGTGCAATGCAAGTGCACTTGTAGGGCAAAGTGGATTGTCCTTTCTGAAAAAAGGCCCAACCTGTGCTAGCTCACATCATGGGGGATCAAAGGACGTGTTTCAGGGGTGCAACCCCTTCCTCTCATCTATTTTAGTTGCGAGGAAGGGGTTGCACCCACAAAACGCGTACATTGATATCCCATGATGGCAGATAGTACATGTTGACACATTTAGGGGGTTATTTACGTAAGGCAAATCCACTTTGCACTACAAGTGCAAACTACAATTGCAAAGTGCACTTGAAATTACACTGAAAGTGCACTTGGAAGTGCAGTCGCTGTAGATCCGAGGGGGACATGCAAGGAAAATAAAAAAACAGCATTTTAGCTTGCACATGATTGGATGATAAAATCAGCAGAGCTTCCCCTCATTTCAGATCTTCCCCTCAGATTTACAGTGACTGCACTTCCAAGTGCACTATCAGTGCAATTTCAAGTTCACTTTGCACTTGTAGTTTGCACTTGTAGTGCAAAGTGGATTTGCCTTTCGTAAATAACCCCCTGTGTGTTTTGTAGGGAAAATACACACATTTTAGACATGGGATCATGATGGAAATCCACATTTTGAGTCCATATTTGTGCGCATCTTCAAAATTTGGCTTTTACAGGGGTGAGATCACCCCCATCTGATGAAGACAAAATCAACACAGTTTTGACATATTAATGTGTCATATGGCCTTCCCTTTTCAAAGTTGAACTTTGTAAGTTCCTGAGTTGGGGATGTGGATGTTATGTTTTTAAACACGCCTGTTTAGCCACAAAAAAGGCTATATCTACTGTCAAACATACATGCTATACACCAAAGATGTTGGTTTGTTTAAAAACCCTTTTATGTGAATGTGCTTGGGGTAAAATGTTTTATACTCAGCAATGTGTGGCTTCTTCTTTAAATGCTCAATACAATTTTTTGGCTATGTTGTTGTAGTTACAGGGACAATGGGGGGTATTTACTGAAGGCAAATCCACTTTGCACTCCAAGTGCACTTTCAGTGCAAAGTGGATTTGCCTTCAGTAAATAACCCCCACAGGACTCTAAAATTTGCCCCAATCAGGCCATTTTAGGGATTCCAAGAAATTAATTTGTGGAGTTGAAAAGGATGATTATTTTTATCATTAATGCATTACATAAATTAACAACAAAAACATTCTGTGTGTGTAGCAGACCCACAGCACAACATAATAGTTAGCTGAAGAAGAGATTGTCACCTCATGTATCAAATAAGTTACGTCTGCACTATTGAAGAAGTAGCCAAAAATAAAAGGCCATTGGAGAAGCTAGAAGACAGATAAGAAACACGAGCAGTAAATCAAATGAAATATGAGTTCAGTTTTTACCAACAAATTTATTTTCAAGAGGTTTTAAACATTATCTGGCATATCAATTGCCCCCCTACCCGCAAAGTACTCCAGATAGCTTTGCCGTACTTCACGGGCGCTCTGGGGGAGCAAGCCAGGATGGCCAGGTTCAAGTGCCATCATGTTTTGGTCCGGTGAGCCGGCCTCAGTCTCAACTGAGGCCAGATCATGGCTGCATTTTTTTTCTTTAAGAATTGTGCAAAATGCAGCAGCAAAAAATAATATGGTTTAGTTTATATTCCACCATACTTATTAAAGTTAGGAATAGCTGGAACCAGCTGGCCATTATGCCAAAGGCATTTTCCACCACTCTCTTCTGGCTGTGGGGTGAGGGTCCTCATAGGGACCAGCCACATCAGATGGTCCCCTAGCACAAATGCTTCATCTGCTACAAACACGAATGGGAGGCCCGGCACATTGTCTGCAAGGGGAGGCAAGCCCAAGCTGCCATTCTGGAGCCGTCTGTAGAATTCCAACTCCACTATCCGACATCCGGCCATTCTTCCCCACGTCCACATAGAGGAATTCGTAAGTCGCCGACACCATCGCTAACAACACAATACTACTGTACCCCTTGTAGTTAAAGTAGTACAACCCCGAGTTGGGGGTGGGACGATGCAGATGTGTTTCAGTTGGGAGGCCACAGTCTGCCATTCCTGTGGGTTGGAAGGAAACTATGGAGTCAAACAAGAAAAAAAAAATAGTACTTTTGCACATAACATTGCAAGCAGATTAGACACAAACATTCTTGGCCAACATAAGCCAACATAGGTCAACATAACATATATTGAAATGAGTATTTAAAGTCAAAAGTATAAGGTACACTTATTAGACTCCTCACCCCCTCTGATGGCCCATTGTAAAAATTGTAGGGTGGGGGGCCATTTCATCGAGAGCTGAATGCATAAATGATGTGTTACTTTGGTCAGCCACTATTGGCAGCCCACTGGACAGGTAAGAAGTGTCATAATCCAAAAATATGACTACACACTGTCCAAACTGAAGCACATTTTTACATTCTGCAATTACCTATCAAGATAATAGGAGAACAACTTTAAACAGTACCATTTGAAAATATTCAGGCTTGGCCCTTGCACTACACGGTTTGGTTTTATTCATCCATAAATACGAATACAAAAGAGGTAAGTATAGTGTGTATGGGTTTGGCAAAGTCAGCAGATAGAGTATTGGTTGACTTAGCGGTTGGGGGGGTTCCAAATGAGTTTTGGCCCCAAAAAAAGCCTCTTGCACTCTGCCTGAATTTAAGGACAAAAAATAACATTTGTACACATTTCAGGGGGTGTTTAGGGTAAGCACTACAATGGAGCTGACAAAATACATTGTTACGTGACTAGGCTAGGTGTGTATGGGCCCAGGATAGCATGCTGGGGAGGTTAGTTAAGGCAAATATGCATGAAGGACAAAAAATGAGCATTAAAAGCTTACAGCATGCATGAGGACAAAGAGGACATTCACAGCATATTACAATCAAGGTAATTACGGAATGATGAAATTAATACAATACATTAAGAAACATTAAATACATAGAATGTAATGTTAAAGGATAAAACTTACCTTAATATAGTCCTTCTACAGGACCTGAATTATGGCAGAACCGGTCTCTGGAACAATGATTCCCAGAGCCTGAAAGGAGATCACAGTCGTGAACTTGATATCCTGGAGACTTCTCCCCATTGCCAAGTACCACAAGGTGGTGACGAGCCTCTGCTTGGGAGTGATGGCTTGCCGCATGCAGGTGTCCTGCTTGGTATAGGGGGTAAGCAAAGCCAACAGACGGTGAAAAATGGGGTCCATCATCCGGAGATAATTCCTGGATCTCCAGCAGCAAAAGCATGTGAGAGAATTGGTCACGCTGGAGCAACTGATTCTTGGTCCATGAACACCTCCTTCCCCAGTTCATGGACTGGACTTGGCTCAAAGCAAGAACATAAACACCAAGCCCAACAATGGCACAAGCTCTCCAACGAGAACGTAACCTCAACATGGCTAGAAAACGGTCGGCTGGTCAGAACAAACTAACAGAACGCACTGAAAATCAGAAAGGACCTGAGATGAAAATCAGAAACGAGCAGACAAGAACGCACTGAAAAACAGAAGCAAACTATAAATGGAACGCACTGAAAGACAGGAACAAACTGACAACATGCACTGAAGAATAGATACAAACCCACAAGCACAAACTGAAAAGCAGAAACAAACTGAAAAACACGAGGCTACAAAAGCGCGACTCGTCTTTTACCAAACTTCTACTAACACAAAATAAACATGAGCTTAGCAGAAGGAGCCCAAAAGGTGGCGCACTGGCTATTGAACTTCCTTTTTATAGTCCCGACGTACTTGTACGTCAACGCGTTCTCACGTAAGGAATTTTGGGCCAACATTCGTGTGACCGTGTGTATGCAAGACAAGTTTGAGCCAACATCCTTCGAACAAAAATCCACAGTTTTGTTGGAAAATCCAATCGTGTGTACGTGGCATTAGGCTGAATAAAGCTGCAGTAGAGGGAAAGGAATGTAATGAACTGCAACTGGGGATGGTGGCACTTAAGTGAACCTGCTGCTTTGTTCTGCACTGACAAGACACAATTTCACTTTAAAGGAGCTCCTATATTGGGCCCTTGGTTTGCTACAACACTAATGCCCCGTACACATGACATTCCGCTAGCAAAAATCCGATGAGAGCTTTTGGTCGGAAATTGCGACCGTGTGTATGCTCCATCAGACTTTTGCTGGCGGAATTCCAGCCAGTAAAAGATTGAGAGCAGGTTCTCTATTTTTGGGTCGGAAAAAGTTCCTATCCGAAAATGCGTTTGTCTTTATGCAATTCGGACGCGTAAAAAATCACGCAAGCTCAGATTCAAGTACGAGACGGAAACGTTCGGTCTGGTAAAACTAGCGTTCATAATGCAGATGGCACATTCGTCACGCTATAAATTTTTGGATCTTTTAATGCAGCGCATTCTTTTGTTCTTTATAATGCTAGAAGAATGAATTTGTTTTGCTGCTGATATTCACACAAACTTATTCTGTTCTGACAAACTTATTTCTTAGTTCTCGTGATCTCCTGAATAATCTTTTTTGTTTTTAAAGCCAGATCTACATAATGTTTAGAATTATTTTTTTATAGTCATCTTTTTTTTTTTTTTTTTATCAAGATCTCCTGTTTTTTTGATTATTTTTATATTTTTTCTAGTGATCTCCATAATTTTTTTTTTTTTGTGTCATGTTTCCATAGCAACATTATTATCTTGTATTTTTAACCACTTCAGCCCCGGAAGGATTTACCCCCTTCCTGACCAGAGCACTTTTTACAATTTGGCACTGCATCACTTTAACTGCTAATTGCGCAGTCATGCAATGCTGTACCCAAATGAAATTTGCGTCCTTTTCCTCCCACAAATAGAGCTTTCTTTTGATGGTATTTGATCACCTCTGCGATTTTTATTTTTTGCGCTATAAACGGAAAAAGACCGAAAATTTGGAAAAAAAATGTTTTCTACTTTTTGTTATTAAAAAAAAATCCAATAAACTCAATTTTAGTCATACATTTAGGCCAAAGTGTATACGGCCACATGTCTTCGGTAAAAAAAATGTCAATAAGCATATATTTATTGGTTTGCGCAAAAGTTATAGTGTCTACAAACTAGGGTACATTTTCTGGAATTTACACATCTTTTAGTTTATGACTGCCTATGTCATTTCTTGAGGTGCTAAAATGGCAGGGCAGTACAAGACCCCCCAAATGACCCCATTTTGGAAAGTAGACACCCCAAGAAAATTGCTGAGAGGCATGTTGAGCCCATTGAATATTATTTTTTTTTTGTCCCAAGTGATTGAATAATGACAAAAAAAAAATTACAAAAAGTTGTCACTAAATGATACAGGCCATGGGCATATGTGGAATTGCACCCCAAAATACATTCTGCTGATTCTCCTGAGTATGGAGATACCACATGTGTGGGACTTTTTGGGAGCCTAGCCGTGTACGGGGCCCCGAAATCCAAGCACCGCCTTCAGGATTTCTAAGGGCGTAAAGTTTTTATTTCAGTCCTCACTACCTATCACAGTTTTGAAGGCCATAAAATGCCCAGATGGCACAACCCCCCCCCCCCCATGACCCCATTTTGGAAAGTAGACACCCCAAGCTATTTTCTGAGAGGCATGTTGAGTCCATGGAATATTTTCTATTTTGACACAAGTTGCGGGAAAGTGACAATTTTTTTTTTTTTTTTTTGCACAAAGTTGTCACTAAATGATATATTGCTCAAACATGCCATGGGCATATGTGGAATTACACCCCAAAATACATTCTGCTGCTTCTCCTGAGTACGGGGATACCACATGTGTTGGACTTTTTGGGAGCCTAGCTGCATACGGGGCCCCGAAAACCAAGCACCGCCTTTAGGATTTCTAAGGGTGTAAATTTTTGATTTACTCCACACTACCTATCACAGTTTTGAAGGCCATAAAATGCCAAGATAGCACAACCCCCCCCCCCCCCCCCCCATGACCCCATTTTGGAAAGTAGACACCCCAAGCTATTTGCTGAGAGGCATGGTGAGTATTTTGCAGCTCTCATTTGTTTTTGAAAATGAAGAAAGACAAGAGAATTTTTTTTTTTTTTTCCAATTTTCAAAACTTTGTGACAAAAAGTGAGGTCTGCAAAATACTCACTATACCTCTCAGCAAATAGCTTGGGGTGTCTACTTTCCAAAATAGGGTCATTTGGGGGGGTTTGTGCCACCTGGGCATTCCATGGCCTCCGAAACTGTGATAGGCAGTGAAGAGTGAAATCAAAAATTTATGCCCTTAGAAAGTCTGAAGGCGGTGCTTGGTTTTCGGGGTCCCGTACACGGCTAGGCTCCCAAAAAGTCTCACACATGTGGTATCCCCGTACTCAGGAGAAGCAACAGAATGTATTTTGGGGTGTAATTTCACATATTCCCATGGCATGTTTAAGCAATATATCATTTAGTGACAACTTTGTGCAAAAAAAAAATTGTCTTTTTCCCGCAACTTGTGTCACAATATAAAATATTCCATGGACTCGACATGCCTCTTGGCAAATAGCTTGGGGTGTCTGCTTTCCAAAATTGGGTCATTTGGGGGGGTTTTGAACTGTCCTGGCATTTTATGCACAACATTTAGAAGCTTATGTCACACATCACCCACTCTTCTAACCACTTGAAGACAAAGCCCTTTCTGACACTTTTTGTTTACATGAAAAACTTTTTTTTTTTTTTGCAAGAAAATTACTTTGAACCCCAAAACATTATATATTTTTTTTAAAGCAAATGCCCTACAGATTAAAATGGTGGGTGTTTCATTTTTTTTTTTCACACAGTATTTGCGCAGCGATTTTTCAAACGCATTTTTTTGGGAAAAAACACACTTTTTAAAATTTGAATGCACTAAAACACACTATATTGCCCAAATGTTTGATGAAATAAAAAAGATGATCTTAGGCCGAGTACATGGATACCAAACATTACATGCTTTAAAATTGCACACAAACGTGCAGTGGCGACAAACTGAATACATTTTTAAAAGCCTTTAAAAGCCTTTACAGGTTACCACTTTAGATTTACAGAGGAGGTCTACTGCTAAAATTACTGCCCTCGATCTGACCTTTGCGGTAATACCTCACATGCATGGTGCAATTGCTGTTTACATTTGACGCCAGACCGTTCGCCTTTGCGTGAGAGCAGGGGGGGACAGGGGTGCTTTTTTTATTGGTTTGCTTTTTTATCTTATTTTTAAACTGTTCCTTTCAATTTTTTTTTTTTTAATCATTTTTATTATCTCAGGAATGTAAATATCCCCTATGATAGCAATAGGTAGTGACAGGTACTCTTTTTTTGAAAAAATTGGGGTCTATTAGACCCTAGATCTCTCCTCTGCCCTCAAAGCATCTGACCACACCAAGATCGGTGTGATAAAATGCTTTCCCAATTTCCCAAAGGCTCTGTTTACATCCGGCGAAATCTAAGTCATGAAATGCTCGTAGCTTCCGGTTTCTTAGGCCATAGAGATGTTTGGAGCCACTCTGGTCTCTGATCAGCACTATGGTCAGCTGGCTGAAACACCGGCTGCATTCTCAGGTTCCCTGTTGGGACAGGCGAGCCAGAGAAAAACATGGAAGACGGTGGGGGGGGGCATTCAATCCCACTGCTTGTAAAAGCAGTCTAGAGGCTAATTAGCTGCTAGGATTGCTTTTACATGAAAACCGACCGCTGGCTGAAAAGAATGATACCTAAACCTGCAGGCATCATTCTGGTATAACCACTCAAAGTCCAGCAACATACCAGTACGTTGCTGGTCCTTGTTGGGCATATATTGTAAACTTTTTTTTCATGCAGCCTGTGGGCTGAACGAAAAAAAGAGATTGATCGATGGGTATGCCCGCCATTAGAATACCTCCCTTCATCCACCCACTTCTAATGATGGGCATACATGCACCATATATATATGCCGAAGCATGGGGGTATCCTCCCACAAAAGTTAGGCGCAAATCGCTCCTCCGCCCTCTGCTGCCCCCATGCTTCAGCATATATGCTGAAGTATGTAACTGTGGTGGTGAGAACGCCTCCGACAGCGCTGGAGTCACGGCTTTATGTATCGTGGGAGCAAACGCTGTTGCTGTCAAGATAAATAAATCCGCGCTGCAATTGAATGGCGTACCTGAAAACAAAAAAATGGTTAACAATAAAACACAGTAAACAGTAAAGTATAAAAAAATTGCATATCTGAAAAGCAAACATGGTAAAACATAAAACTAAATAAACCATTGCAGAATAGAATACAGTAAAAAAGAGCAGAACAATAAAACGACAACTATTTTTGTTTTTTTTATTTTATATTTTTTGTTTTTTTTATTCTTTTTACTTACACTTTTTTTGTAACTATAACTTTTGTAACTGGTACCAGGTTCGGGTCTTTCAAAATGCGATGGCATCTTGGGAGACCCTGTGTCAGTGCTGTACCCTACACACTAATACTCAACTAGTGAATGGTAGCGTTCAAAACATTCACCAATGCAAAGACCAGGATTGTCAGGACAGGAGGGACAATAATACCGGGTGTCACGCCTATATCCATGCTTGCTGCAGACACAACATCTTCTTTGGGGGGGCTTGTTGGGTAGGGGTACTCGGGAGGACATACGGAAAATGCCTCTCATGCAGCCAGCTTACTGCATTTGGTTGGGGAAGGTGAGGTGGAGCACCGTCTGGATACAGAAGGGCTCTGACGATCTCTTCCTGAAATTTAAGGAAGGATTCAGTCCGTCCTGAAGCTCTGTATAGCACATGAGCGTTCAGCAAAGCCAATTGAAATAAATAAACAGACACTTTCTTGTACCAGCGTCTGGCCTTACGGGCAATTAGGTACGGCGCCAACAACTGGTCGTTGAGGTCCACCCCTCCCATATTTTGGTTATATTCGTGGACACAGAGGGGTTTCTCCACAACACCAGTCGCCGAAGTAATTTGGACCGTTGTGTCTGCATGAAGGGAGGTAAGAACGAAAACATTCTTATTATCCCTCCACTTCATAGCGAGCAAGTTTTTACACTTGAAGCAGGCTCTCTGCCCCAGGCTAAGATGGGAATCTACAAGGCGCTGGGGAAAGCCCCGGCGATTAGGTCGCACGGTGCCACATGCTCCAATCTGTTGATCAAAAAGTAATAATTGTCCACGTACAAGTGGTACCCCTTTCCGAATAAGGGTAACACCAAGTCCCACACTATCTTGCCAGTGCTTCCTATGTAGTCAGGGCAGTTTGTCGGCTCTATGTGACTATCTTTGCCCTCGTAAACCATAAAACTACGTGTATAGCCTGCGGCCCTGTCACAGAGCTTATACATCTTGACCCCGTATCTGGCACACTTGCTGGGAAGGTACTGTTTGAATGCCAAGTGGCCAGAAAACTTAATCAGGGACTCATCAATGCAGACAGCTTGATAGGGAGTAAACAATTCTGCAAAACGTTGGTTGAAGTGGTTTACGAGGGGCCTAATTTTGTAGAGCCGATCGTATTCAGGGTCTCCACGAGGACGACACAGTTCATTGTTGTTGAAGTGCATGAACCGCAAAATCTGCTCGTATTGTGCCCTGGTCATGGAGGCGGAGAACAAGGGCATATGGTGAATTGGGTCAGTGGATCAATATGACCGCAACTCACTCTTTTTAGTTATGCCTATGTTGAGGGAAAGACCCAGAAAGATCTTAAATTCGGAAACCGTAATTGGTTTCCAATCTCTGGCAAGGGAGGACTGGGGAATAGTGGCGATGTGTTGACCAGCGTACAAATTGCTTTGGTCTACAATAGATCTATAGAGATCTTCGGTGAAAAACAGCGAATAAAAATCCAGTGACGTAAAATCAACTGTTTCCACCTGAATGCCAGGTTGGCCAGTGAATGGGGGAAGTACGGGTGCTGCAGAAGTGGTGGGTTCCCAATTTGGATTGGCGAATGCAGCAGGAAGGGCACTATGGGCACGACAGGCCTGTGTTCATCTTCTTGGTGGCAGAGGGACACTACTTGTGCTTGCCACCTCGCCAGCTTGAACTGCACTTATGGGACTCTCCACGTCACCAAGTGGTAGTGCAGTGCTGGATGTATGACCAGGATGTACTAGGCCGCTGGTGCTTGCCAGTTCCACAGAAGGAATAGCGACGCTAGTACTGCTCTGCTCCATACGAGGGACCTGCGGTTCTTGCACATCAAGGACAGAAGAAGAAGTTCGGGGTTTGGTACACCTGACCTTGGCAGGGACCACAACTCCGTCGTCAGAGCTATCTGTCATGGAGCCGCTGTCCTCTACAGGATCGTATTCTGAGCCTGAATCTGACAGGTGAGTGACTTCCTCTTCACTATCTGTCATGCTCAGAAACGTGTAGGCCTCTTCACTAGTGTACCTTCGGTTTGCCATTTTGGGCTCTAAATTTAGTGGTACGCTAGTGAGACTCACAGGCAAAAAAGCTCCTGACTGTTAGCGACTGTATCAAAACGCTACCAACAAAAACTGTTAGCGATCGCAGGGATCAGGCCCGACTCTGTGAACGCTGCAGTTATGTGTGTTTTGTGTTTTGTAAGTGACAGTGATCGATCGATACTGCACTTGGCTGGGCTGGGCAGGGATGGGCCGAGGGGCAAAACGCAGGTGCTAGCAGGTATCTGGGCTGATCCCGCTAACACTGTTTTTGGGAACCCTAAACTGCTGGGGATGCTAGTATAGATCTGATCGGATCAGATACTATACCACTAAGGGAGGTGTATGCTGTGTGCGTGGGTGTTAGCGGTACTTGCACTAACCTTGCGCTGCCTGGGGCGACGCATACCTTATCTGACCCTAAAACTTAGCTTATATCACCGCCGGGCGATTAGGGGGTTAAACCTTTATAAGGTAATAAACGGCGGGTGCCCTGAAACTATGATTAACTTACCAACGTCACCCATAACAGTTGGTTACGGTGATCACTGGTGAAAGGGTTAACTAGGGGGCAATCAGGGAGTTAAAACCTTTATTAGGTAGTATATGGGGGTCCCTGTTGCTATAAAACACTGACGGCGAACCTATATACTTACCTCCCTAACTAGCATCACCTGTGTCACTAATACAGCGATCAGAAAAACGATCGCTTAGTGACACTGGCAACAGGGGGCGATCAAGGGGTTAACCTTTTATTAGGGGGGTATCCTAGACCTAAAGGGGGCTACCACTAACTGCCCTACCACTTATAACTGTCGCAAACTGACATCAATGCTAAAAAAAAACTGCTATTGGTGTCACTGTGACAGGGGGTACAGGGGGGTGATCGACGGGTGAAATGTGTGCCTAGAGTGTTCTACTGTTAGTGTAGTGTTTGGTGCACTTACTTGATGTCTTCTCTCCTCGGCGCCGGAACGAAAAGACCGGCTTGAGGAGAGATGACATCACTTCCTCTGCTGCTGTTTACATTACAGCAGCAGAGAAAGAATGTCATTGGCTGGGAGCAATCGTTAGGGCGTAGCCACGAATAGATGGCCTCCCCCTCACCTCTGATCGCTCCGGGGCAGAAGCCGACCGCCTTGGGCACCGGGGGGGTCCGATCGGACTCCCCGCCCGTGGGAGGCATGTAACGTACCCATACGTTACTTTGCCTGCCCATGCCATTCTGCCGCAGTATATCTGTGTGAGGTGGTCGGCAAGTGGTTAAAGCTCAAGGAGGTTGGTTGTTGTCCCTTGTTAATTTGACATTGTATTTTTGAAATGTACCTGCCTACTCACAAACAAACTGTCCCTTTTGAATAAAAAAAACATAGGCAAGTATTTTCATATAAAAAAATCTCCATTTATTCTGGCTCCTAGCAAAATAAAGAGGAAGACAACGCTGGAGAAACTGCTTGAATTTGCGAAGCCTTTGTACCCCAAGGCACACATCAACTCTTTGTAAATAAAAATTGGTAGCCTGAGAAGTCCATATAATAGGGAGCACAATCTGGTCCAGGACTCCCAGAGATCAGGAATAGGGATGAGCTTCGAGTTCGAGTCGAACTCATGTTCGACTCGAACATTGGCTGTTCGCAAGTTCGCCGAACAGCGAACAATTTGGGGTGTTCGCGGCAAATTCGAATGCCGCGGAACACCCTTTAAAAGTCTATGGGAGAAATCAAAAGTGCTAATTTTAAAGGCTAATATGCAAGTTATTGTCATAAAAAGTGTTTTAGGGACCTGGGTCCTGCCCCAGGGGACATGGATCAATGCAAAAAAAAGTTTTAAAAACGGCCGTTTTTTCAGGAGCAGTGATTTTAATAATGCTTAAAGTCAATCAATAAAAGTGTAATATCCCTTTAAATTTCGTACCTGGGGGGTGTCTATAGTATGCCTGTAAAGGGGCGCATGTTTCCTTTGTTTAGAACAGTCTGACAGCAAAATGACATTTTGAAGGAAAAAACTCATTTAAAACTACCCGCGGCTATTGCATTGCCGACAATACACTTAGAAGTTCATTGATAAAAACGGCATGGGAATTCCCCAAAGGGGAACCCCGAACCAAAATTTAAAAAAAAAAATGACGTGGGAGTCCCCCTAAATTCTATACCAGGCCCTTCAGGTCTGATATGGATATTAAGGGGAACCCCGGCCAAAATTTAAAAAAAAAATGACGTGGGGTTCCCCCTAAATTCCATACCAGACCCTTCAGGTCTGGTATGGATTTTAAGGGGAACCCCGCGCCAAAAAAAAAAAAAAAAACGGCGTGGGGTCCCCCCAAAAATCCATACCAGACCCTTATCCGAGCACGCAACCTGGCAGGCCGCAGGAAAAGAGGGGGGGACGAGAGTGCGGCCCCCCCTCCCTCCTGAACCGTACCAGGCCACATGCCCTCAACATTGGGAGGGTGCTTTGGGGTAGCCCCCCAAAACACCTTGTCCCCATGTTGATGAGGACAAGGGCCTCATCCCCACAACCCTGGCCGGTGGTTGTGGGGGTCTGCGGGCGGGGGGCTTATCGGAATCTGGAAGCCCCCTTTAACAAGGTGACCCCCAGATCCCGGCCCTCCCCCTGTGTGAAATGGTAAGGGGGTACATAAGTACCCCTACCATTTCACGAAAAAAGTGTCAAAAATGTTAAAAATGACAAGAGACAGTTTTTGACAATTCCTTTATTTAAATGCTTCTTCTTTCTTCTATCTTCCTTCATCTTCTGGTTCTTCTGGCTCTTCTGTTTCTTCCTCCGGCGTTCTCGTCCAGCATCTCCTTTGCGGCGTCTTCTATCTTCTTCTCCTCGGGCTGCTCCGCACCCATGGCATGGGGGGGAGGCTCCCGCTCTTCTCTTCTTCTTTTCTTCTCTTCTTCTCTTCTTCATTCTCTTCTCCGGGCCGCTCCGCAATCCATGCTGGCATGGAGGGAGGCTCCCGCTGTGTGACGGCGCTCCTCGTCTGACAGTTCTTAAATAACGGGGGGAAGAAGAGAAGAAGAGAAGAAAAGAAGAAGAGAAGAGCGGGAGCCTCCCCCCCATGCCATGGGTGCGGAGCGGCCCGAGGAGAAGAAGATAGAAGACGCCGCGGAGGAGATGCTGGACGAGAACGCCGGAGGAAGAACCAGAAGAGCCAGAAGAACCAGAAGATGAAGGAAGATAGAAGAAAGAAGAAGCATTTAAATAAAGGAATTGTTAAAAACTGTCTCTTGTCATTTTTAACATTTTTGACACTTTTTTCGTGAAATGGTAGGGGTACTTATGTACCCCCTTACCATTTCACACAGGGGGGGGCTGGGATCTGGGGGTCACCTTGTTAAAGGGGGCTTCCAGATTCCGATAAGCCCCCCGCCCGCAGACCCCCACAACCACCGGCCAGGGTTGTGGGGATGAGGCCCTTGTCCTCATCAACATGGGGACAAGGTGTTTTGGGGGCTACCCCAAAGCACCCTCCCAATGTTGAGGGTATGTGGCCTGGTACGGTTCAGGAGGGAGGGGGGGCCGCACTCTCGTCCCCCCCTCTTTTCCTGCGGCCTGCCAGGTTGCATGCTCGGATAAGGGTCTGGTATGGATTTTTGGGGGGACCCCACGCCGTTTTTTTTTTTTTTTTTTTTGGCGCGGGGTTCCCCTTAAAATCCATACCAGACCTGAAGGGTCTGGTATGGAATTTAGGGGGAACCCCACGTCATTTTTTTTTTTAAATTTTGGTTCGGGATTCCCCTTTGGGGAATTCCCATGCCGTTTTTATCAATGAACTTCTGTGTGTATTGTCGGTAATGCAATAGCCGCGGGTAGTTTTAAATGAGTTTTTTTCCTTCAAAATGTCATTTTGCTGTCAGACTGTTCTAAACACAGGAAACATGCGCCCCTTTACAGGCATACTATAGACACCCCCCAGGTACGAAATTTAAAGGGATATTACACTTTTATTGTTTGACTTTAAGCATTATTAAAATCACTGCTCCTGAAAAAACGGCCGTTTTTAAAACTTTTTTTTACATTGATCCATGTCCCCTGGGGCAGGACCCAGGTCCCCAAACACTTTTTATGACAATAACTTGCATATAAGCCTTTAAAATTAGCACTTTTGTTTATTCATGTTCGTGTCCCATAGACTTTAACGGTGTTCGCGTGTTCGAACGAACTTTTTTCCTGTTCGCATGTTCTGGTGCGAACCGAACAGGGGGGTGTTCGGCTCATCCCTAATCAGGAACAGCAGCAGATGACATATATGTCCCCAGGCTGTGGTATTACCACAGCCTGCGTCTTCTGTCAGACCAGACTGAACCCAGGCCATCACTTTCATGTCTTCCTTGCAGCCTTCCTTGGAGGATGGGCGAGCGCACATAAGTGCATGTTATCACTAATTTGGCCCCACTAATTTTTGCAGCTACATAGCAGCCATAGGCCTCTTCAGCATCGGGGGGTGTTTTCAGGGCCACATTTAATGAGGCCCAGTGCTGCCTCCTCCACGTTACTCCCCTTCCTGGACCTTTTTGTTGTAAGGCGGAGGGGAGGCACCTGGGATTGGGTGAGGCTACTGGGCCTGGCCACCTCCTGGCTGACACTTACCCCCTCCTCCTGGCTGACACTTACCCCCACCTCCTGTCTGCCACATTCCAGAGCCTCATCCTGGCTGAGGTCTTCCTGTGTATGAAAAAGGGACATAGTTTTAGTTTTTGGTTCATCAATCGCACGCAATTTTCAGCTCATGGCTGTTGCAAATTGAATGTTAATAAATAGAAAAGACTGGTTCCGGTCCTAACACCCCTGGAGGTGGAGACAGGGCTGCTAGGGCAACGGAAGGGTGCAGGTGCCTGTTGGCAGGATCAGGAACACCGGAGCCTAGAGATGCTGGTGAGATGTTGATCCTGGATAGGTTCAGGAAAGTCCAACAGGAGAACTTGCAAGGTCGGGAACAAGCAGGAGTCGGCAACGTGCTGGCAGGAAGGTGCACAATCGATAGGCAGGTTCGTAGTCGGGGGCTAGCAGAGGTTGGCAATGGGCTGGCAGAGAGGTACAAGATCGGAAGACAGAGCCATGGTCAGAAGTTCAAGCCGGGTCCAGTACAGGAAGCAGAAGTAAACAGAGTTGCAGGGATAATCCAAAAGAGTAGTCAGGAAGGCCAAGGTTTCAGGATCAAGGTTCAATCAAACAACAATCAAGGATACAGGAACTAGCTGAGACAATCCAGCACTGATACTAGTATGCTGATCCTTTAAATAGGGCGCCCTGTGCTGTGATTCGTTGGCTTGTGGACATGCCTACGCCGACGCGCACTCGTTCGTATGAGAGTACTAACGTGCGTGCCTGGTCTGGGGTTCACACGTTCGTGCCGCACGTCTGGCTGGCGCACGGGAACGAGCGTTTGTAATGGTTCTCCTACATTGCCCCCTCCGGATGCCCCTCTGGATCCTTCTTTCTGGATGAGAGTGATGAAAGGCTTGTATAAGCCTTGGGGCATGAAGGTTTGCTTCCGGTTCCCAGGAGTTTTCTTCTGGGTCAAAACCTTTCCATTTAATTAAATATTGATTATGTCCTTGCCTTTTTCTGCAGTCCACAATGGTCTCGATCTCGAACTCCTCCTCTCCATCCACCATTATGGCCTCTGGGGGCCCCATTTTGCGTCCTGGAAAGGGATTAACCACGTCAGGTTTCAACAAGGAAGTATGAAACACAGGATGTATCTTGAATGTGTCGGGAAGTTCAAGTTCATACGCCACTGAATTGATCTTTCTCTTGACTGGGAAAGGTCCCAGATATTTAGGTCCCAATTTCCTGGACGGGCAGGCCAGTTTCAGATTGACTGTTGAAAGCCACACACGGTCACCCAATTTCAAATCCAGTTCTCCTCTCCTCTTTCTGTCAAAGAATCTTTTATTAACCTCCTGTGTCCTGGCAATGGTCTCTCTCAGCACCTGGTTATTAGTAGCAAGGAAATTTAGTCTGTCCTGAACAGCTGGTAATGGAGAGTCTGGAATTAGCGTTGGCAAGAAAGAGGGATGGAACCCATAATTAGAGAAGAAGGGAGATTGGTTGGTAGCTGTATGGGTAGAGTTGTTAAATGCGAATTCCGCCAAGGGCAATAGTGAGGCCCAATCTTCCTGGGGAAAAAGAGGTAAAGCATCGCAGGTATTGTTCTAGCGTTTGGTTGGTACGCTCAGTCTGTTCATTGGACTGGGGATGATATGCTGAGGAGAAATTTAGTTTGATGCCCAGTGCTTCGCACAGTGTTTTCCAAAATCTTGAAGTAAACTGCACTCCACGATCTGAAACAATGTCACTAGGGTTTCCATGCAATCTCACCACTTCTTTAATAAAAACTTCAGCAGTTTCTGTTGCTGATGGGGTCCCTTTCATGGGGACAAAATGTGACATCCTGGAGAGGCGGTCCACCACTACAAAGATGGATGAAAATCCTTCCGATGGAGGGAGCTCTACAATAAAATCCACCGCAATCTTATCCCAGGGTCTTTCAGGAATGGGTAGTGGTCTTAATAATCCCCATGCTTTGCTTTTGCTGTTCTTGTTTCTGAGACCAATTGAGCACGAGCCGACATATTTCCTGCAGTCCCTTGCTAAGCTGGGCCACCAAAAATGTCTCTGGACCAAATCCATGGTCTTGTGTCCCCCGAAATGGCCGGCCAGCGGGTAGTCATGGCACACTTGTAAAATAGTAGTACGCAGATTCTGTGGTACGAAAATTTTATTCCCCTGCCAATAGAGCCCATCGTCTTCTTGAAGGTTCATATCTGGAGGCAGAGAGATTCCCCTGGATGCTTGACGTATCTGTGTCATTAAATCATTTTGTGTGAGCAAAAAATTCCCAGCCTGTAATATGGTATCCGTTTGAGGTGGAACCTCGATTTCCTTGAACATACGCGACAACGCGTCTGGTTTCACATTCTTGGATCTGGGCCAGTAGGTTATATGAAAACTGAAGCGAGAAAAAAAAAAGAGCCCATCTTGCTTGTCTGGGTCTGAGATGTTTAGCAGTCCTGAGATACTTTAAATTTTTGTGATCTGTGAAGATCAGTATTGGGTGTGTTGCTCCCTCCAAGAGGTACCCCCACTCTTCCAGAACCGATTTGATTGCCAACAGTTCCCGGTCCCCCACATCGTAGTTCCTTTCTGAAGGCCCTAATTTCTTTGAGAAAAAGGCCGCAGGGTGCATTAAAGCTTTAGGTCCTTGGCGCTGAGACAGGATGGCCCCTACAGCGCTCTCTGAAGCATCTACTTCCAGTATGTATGGAAGGGCAGGATCAGGGTGCTTCAATACCAGGGCAGAGGTGAGTAGTCTCTTTAATTTGTCAAAAGCAGCTTGAGCTACCTCTGTCCACTGAAAGCGGTTCTGTTTTTTGGTGAGCTTAGTGATGGGCATGATGATACCCGAAAAGTTTTTAATAAATTTCCTGTAAAAATTGGAGAAACCAATAAACCGTTGTACCCCCTTCTTGTCAACGGGAGGCGGACAGGACATTATGGCTGCGACCTTTTGAGAATCCATTGCCATCCCTCCTGTAGAGATTACTAGTCCGAGAAAGTGAATGGTCTGCCGTTCAAATTCACATTTCTCGGCCTTGGCATAGAGTCCATTTTGTCTTAACCTAAGAAGGACCTGCTTCACATGGTCACGATGTAGTTCCAGGGAAACCGAGAAAATCAGAATGTCGTCTAGATAAACGATCATAAATAAGTCTAGGAAGTCTCTGAAAATATTATTTACGAAATGCTGGAAAGTTGCTGGTGCGTTACATAACCCAAAGGGCATAACGAGGTACTCGAAATGGCCAAACCGCGTCCGGAAGGCCGTTTTCCACTCCTCACCCTTTCTGATCCTGATCAAGTTGTAAGCACCTCGTAGATCCAACTTGGTGAAAATCGTTGCAGAGCGGAGTCTCTGGAGTAATTCTGGAATTAGAGGCAGGGGGTAGCGGTTTTTAACGGTAATCCGATTTAGTTCCCTGTAATCCACACACGGCCGGAGTGAGTGGTCCTTCTTTTCAACAAAGAATATTCCTGCTCTGGCTGGAGAAGCAGAGTGTTGGATGAACCCCTTTTTTGAGGTTCTCGTTGACGTAGTCTTTCAGGACCAAGAGTTCAGGTTCCGAGAGGGGGGAAATTCGGCCAAAGGGGATTTCTGCCCCTGGTAAAAGTTCAATTGGGCAATCGTAGGCTCGGTGGGGAGGAAGGGTGTCTGCTTTCTGTTTATCAAAGACATCCAGGAAATCGTGGTATACGGGTGGAACAAGATCTTGGGATTCAGATGTGGGTTTGAGACAGCCAACAACTGGTACTGAGTGGTGGAGGGTTTGGAGGCAGTTATGGAGCCAATAGGCAGACTGAAAGACCACCTTGCCGGTTGTCCAATCGATCTGTGGGTTGTGTGCTTGCAACCATGGCATTCCCAGGATGATTGGGAAGAGCGGTGAGGATATCACGTCTAGGCACAACAGTTCTTGGTGGTTGGGTGAGATATCAGCGGGCAGAGGTTGAGTTTCTTGAATGATGGGCCCAGATTTGATGTTGGACCCATCAGCTAGTCGTATGGACAATTTGTGTTGCTTGGGACGTAGAGGAATCTTGTGTTGCAGGGCGAAGGCATGGTCGACGAAGCAACTACAGGCGCCTGAGTCAACGATGGCCTGGACCTGGAGTGCCCCTTCCGGAAGCTGTAGGGAGACAGGAACAGCAATGTGAGTTGATCTTGATGGAGCCAAAGCACAAGGATCAAGAGAAGGAGAGACACACTTACGAGTCTTGTTAGGACACATGTTGGCGTAATGACCGCCTCCTCCACAGTAAAGGCAGAGATTATTCATACGGCGGCGCTGCTTCTCTTCTGGTGTCAATGGGGCACGAAGCAGGCCTAATTGCATTGGCTTGGGAGCTTCAGTGACTGGAGCAGATAGTGGGGTTGCAGGAATAGGTGGGTGGCTGGGTACCCTAGGTAACATCCACATGGGCCGGTATTGGCTGGTTCTTTCAGATCTTCGCTCCCTCAGCCGGCGATCAATCTGAATAGATAGCTGAATCAGTTCTTCAAGAGAATTGGGGACCCCCACCCGAGCTAGTTCATCTTTCAATGCCTCTGACAGTCCTGAGCGGAACTGAAAACTAAGAGCGGCGTCATTCCACTGTGTGTCGGAACTCCACCGTCTAAAGTCTGTGACATAGTCCTCCACAGGCCTACGGCCTTACTGGAGGGAGTGGAGACTAGCCCCAGCTGTAGTGGTGCGCTGAGGGTCATCATAAAGCTTAGCCATTTCATCCAAAAAAGAGTCCATGGTGCCTAGCAAGGGACTAGCTTGTTCTAATAGATGGTGAGCCCAGGTCTGGGGTTCTCCCTATAGCAATGAGATGATGAATCCCACCTTGGTACTTTCCAAGGAGAAGGTGCGAGGCTGAAGTAGGAAATACAGATGGCAAGCGTTTCTGAAAGCGCAGAATTTACTGCTGTCTCCCATGAATCTTTCTGGAGCAGAAACTCGTGGCTCTGGGGGTGGCACCACTACTGTGGGAGTAGAAGTTGAGATCGACGGTGCAGGTGCTGCGGCTGTCTGGCGTGCCGAGGTGCTTGGAGAGAGAGACTCCACTCGTTGCTCAAGTCGCTGATAGCCATCCTGCAGGCCTTGGACTGCTTGAGTGAGGTTTGCAATCTGCTGGCACAGAGCATCCATAGCTGAGGTCCCCCTTTCAGACTCCATTTGGCTGGATTGTACTGTCACGTACCTTACTGTGGAGTCTGAAATGACGAGGGTGGCCTCTTGCACGGTTCCGGTCCTAACACCCCTGGAGGTGGAGACAGGGCTGCTAGGGCAACAGAAGGGTGCAGGTGCCTGTTGGCAGGATCAGGAACACCGGAGCCTAGAGATGCTGGAGAGATGTTGATCCTGGATAGGTTCAGGAAAGTCCAACAGGAGAACTTGCAAGGTCGGGAACAAGCAGGAGTTGGCAACGTGCTGGCAGGAAGGTGCACAATCGATAGGCAGGTTCGTAGTCAGGGGCTAGCGGAGGTTGGCAATGGGCTGGCAGAGAGGTACAAGATCGGAAGACAGAGCCATGGTCAGAAGTTCAAGCCGGGTCCAGTACAGGAAGCAGAAGTAAACAGAGTTGCAGGGATAATCCAAAAGAGTAGTCAGGAAGGCCAAGGTTTCAGGATCAAGGTTCAATCAAACAGCAATCAAGGATACAGGAACTAGCTGAGACAATCCAGCACTGATACTAGTATGCTGATCCTTTAAATAGGGCGCCCTGTGCTGTGATTCGTTGGCTTGCGGACATGCCCACACCGACGTGCACTCGTTCGTGTGAGAGTACTAATGTGCGTGCTTGGTCCGGGGTTCACACGTTCGTGCCACAAGTCTGGCTGGCACACGGGAACGAGCGTTTGTAATGGTTCTCTGACAACCTGGCTCCAGCTGGGCTCCTCAACTTCCTCCAGGATGGAAGGCCCAGGTTGGTCCTCGGAAGCCTCAGCTGGGGTTGAGAGCAGGGTGAAATGGAAGTGTAGAAAGTGATTCCCTGGCTTCAATCTGGTCTTCCAGAAACCGTATCCTGTTGTAGTACCACAGACTGGGTACATATACATCCTTTGCTGCTGCTCCTGATTTCATGGAAGCCTGGACCTTAAGCTCCTTCCTATACGTGCTTCTCAAGCTACCAATTTTCTTATCCACAAACTCGATGTCTGCGTCAGAGACCTGCTTCTTTACAAATTGCAGCAGTTTCTCCAGCAATGCTTTCCTAGCTGGTTTTCTCTAAAAAGTAAGTAGTTGTCGTGTGTTTATTATTATTATTATTATTATTATTACTTGCATGCTGCTCCATGTGCTTTTCTTTACTGTTGTACGGTTTAAAATGGCTACTTTCATGTTCGTGGGCACAGTAATCGGTCGCAGTAAACATTGTTCGTTTGCCAACTAAATACAATGTTTTTTGCAGATACAGGGTTGACTACATTTGGTCATGCTAATTTGTATTAAAAGAAGTTTAGGACTTTGTTGTCTAGATGTGTTTGAATATAGAAAGAATTGCAAACTTGATTCAGTGTAATGTAAGGAGAGGACACTCAGCAGCTGTTTACATATCTGGACTCAGGAGCACTAGTGTGGGACACAAGAACAAACTTTTTAGGGTGTCCCACACAGGTACTCCAGTGGATACTTGTGTCCAAAAAAGGTAAGTATTCCAGCTTTAGTAAGGGAAAAAATCATGTCTTCAGCTTGGAACTCTGCCAAAACAGACAATTGTACCCCACTTCCAAGCAATATTTCATATTCCTATTTCTGGCCTTAAATATCGGTGTACTAAGTATACCTTTTTGTTTCATTCTCATAGGGGAGAAAAGACTCCGGACGTCTGAGGACACCAGGAATCCCCCACCTCATGAAGAAGGGGAACAGAGGACACCACAACCAGAGGATTTGGAGGAAGGAGAGGTGGTTGAAATTGTCACCACAACAGGTGAGTGTCTGAGACCACAGATTCAGGTAATAGATGTATGCCTGCATATTTATAATACATGGTGTGTTTTTTTCTTTTAGGTGATGTGCATGTTGTAGAAGAACAATCTCCTCATTTCACCAGTGAAAGTGCACAAAGGCTAATCCAGGATGTAATGCTTTGTAGTTGGGATTTAGACATCATCAAGCAAAAAACAAATGAGGTTGAACAAAAACTAAAGAACATGATTGATGTACTAGGAAGAATCTAAATAACAACAAAATGACACCATTTTATATTTTTTGTGACCAATTTCTTTACATTTTTGACGCATTTTAAAAGCCAAATTTTGAAGATGCACACAGTGTGTCAACGTGTGCTATCTGCCTTTAGAAGATATCAATGTATGCGTTTTGTGGGTACAACCCCTTCCTCATAACTCAAGTAGGTGAGAGGAAGTGGTTGCACCCCCAAAAAACGTCCATTGATCCCCCATGATGGGAGATAGCACATGTTGACATTAGGCATGGGATCAGGAGGGAAGTCCCCAGTTTGAGTCCCAATTTGTGTGCATCTTCAGAATTTGGTTCTAACAGGGATGACATCACCCCATCTGAAGGAAATATCAACGCATTTTTGACAGTATAATGTCTGATATTGCCTTCAGTTTTTCAATGTTGAACTTTGTAAGTTCCTGAGTTGTGTATGTTATGTTTTGAAACATGCCTGTTTATGTACTAAAAAAATATTTTCAAGGTAAAACTTTATAAAACCAAGATTTTTTTTAAAAAACAAAAAATGTTTTACAAAGCACCTGTGAATGTGCACGGAGTAAAAGGTTTTATACTCAACAATGTGTGGCTTCTTCTTTCAATGCGTTTTGTGGGTACAACCCCTTCCTCATAACTCAAGTAGGTGAGAGGAAGTGGTTGCACCCCCAAAACACGTCCATTGATCCCCATAATGGGAGATAGCACATGTTGACATTAGGCATGGGATAAAGAGGGAAATCCCCAGTTTGACTGCCAATTTGTGTGCATCTTCAAAATTTGGCCTTTACAGGGGTGACATCACCCCATCTAATGACGGCAATATCAACGCATTTTTGGCACTATAATATCTGATATTGCCTTCAGTTTTAAAATGTTGAACTTTGTAAGTTCCTGAGTTGTTTATGTTATGTTTTGAAACATGCCTGTTTATGTACTAAAAAAATTATTTTCAAGGTAAACGTTTATAAAACCAAGAATTTTTTTTTTTTTTTTTTTTAAACAAAAAATGTTTTACAACACACATGTGAATATACATGGAATAAAAGGTTTTATACTCAACAATGTGTGGCTTCTTCTTTCAATGCTCAATACCAGTTTTTGTTTTAAGTTTGTGTTTACAGTAACAATGGGTGTTCTGATTCAACTACAAGGCAATAACTTTATCTTCAGCTTCACATAGGGCTTACATGACCTGGTGATCTATTTATTCCTTGCATCAATTCAGACAGCTTAACTCAATGAATAAACTCACTGTATGGAGTAACAGACGATGATCCTTTCGAATGTTCCATTTAATGATGGATATTCATAGGTAGAAAAACGTTGGTGTAAGCCACATGTAAAGATGTTACAGCAATGATGGTATAATGAGCAATGAACCAGAGAGAGGAAGGTCCAATACTATTAAATGTCCTAGAACCTGTAATGAAAAACATGCAACAAGCAAGCATAAACATAATTCCAACAGGATTAAAGAACATGTAGTCCGACGTATGACGTCTTCAAAGAATTCCAAAGTTCAGAGTAGAACCTGTAGATAGCAGCAATGTACTCCCCACCGTGCCGACAGCATGGCTAGTCCTTGCATAAGTCACTCACCTGGCAAAAGGAGTACTAACTCTGTAATTGGTTGAGTAAAGGTTCGTGTTGCTCCTGCCTTGGTTACCTTGACTTCTACCTTCCGGACCTTGTTATCATCACTGGGCATAACTTTAGTAATAAAACCCATGGCCACTCATTCCAACAAACTTCCTTGTTTTTTAGAAGGATGAGATCCCCAACCTTAAGATTAGGCTTAGATGTTTGCCATTTGTTACGACCTTGAAGGTGATGAAGATACTCCTTCCTCCAGCGATGCTAAAACACATTGGGTAGATGCGCAACCTGCTTCCATTGATGCCTGTAGATATCCTTGGGTTCAATCTCACTTGAAGATATCACAGCAGTCCCAATCTTTTGAGTAGAAGCGAAGATGGAGTAAGGATCATTGTAGCATCAGGATCTGAAGATACCGGCAGTAAAGGTCTTGCGTTCACCATGGCAGACACTTCAGCAAGAAAGGTAGGCAAAGTATCGTGGGTGAGTGGTAAGGACTTGTGAGTCTGCAACATGGAGTCAATAGGGGTTGAGTAGGAGTCCTCACACAAAAACCTTGGAGGTGACAGCCATAATCTGTCCTGAAGAACAGCAGATTATTATACAAGTAAAAAAGGCGCAATACAAAATACCTCAATCAACTGTTCCTATAAATGCAAGGGCAGAATCCACACAAACATATATAAACCATATATATGAGTGGAAGGTAAGTCTATCAAGGCAGCCACCAAAAAGGACCAGAAGCCAAGTCCAATGTACTGGAAGAAAAAAACAAGGATAAGGGGCGCCACTGAGTATGTATCAAATAAGTTTATTAATAAAAAGCAATATCCACTCACATGTAGAACTGAAGTGTAGAGTTCAAGAACATCTCCCACAGGAGAGAGAGCGGAGGACTACAGGTGGCAGCAAGTCCGGGTATACTGACATCACATCTGGTAGACTGGAGATGGGCTGCAGTAAGCCAACATAGTAGACCAAAGGCACACCAAATAGAAGATAGCAGGGGAGCCATCAAAGATGGTGTGGGTTCCAGGAAGAGGGAGATGAGGGCGTCAGAGCCGGTCTTCAGCTGTGTAACGGTATAAGGCAGAGCCTCGTCCAGTGTCCGTGATGGAGAGATGACACGGCCGTGTGATCGGAGCTGAAGCGAGGCTTGGATAGCAAACACAGTGGCGCCAAGGTGTGACGTCACTACTGTGCGACGCGTTTCCGAGTCAGCTTGCTATCGATGGAAGAGATAGCGGCACTCCTTTGTCAAGCACGGTGGAGTGGTGCTGGGCAGTAGCATTTTATAATCAGTCAAGGGGTGGGGCCAAAGGGAGGACTATTAAACACACACAGGTAAAAATATTGGCACTCAGATGGACAGAACACTATAGAACATGTGGTGGAAAATTTAAATGAGCCAATCTAAATACGTTATTCTATAAATACATAGCTGGAACCAACAAGAATATATCATAGAAAATAAAAAGGGAAAAAAAGATATACAATTAAATCAAATATAAAATGTGCATTAACCACAAATATAAATATACATTGGTCACAGATAAAACATGGATATAATCAATGTTGGATGAAAAGGCAAAAAAGGTCACATAGAATGTATATATGTAGTATAATACTTAAAAAGCATGATAATATTAAAATGAAAATGTCAGTAACTTGGGAATGGATGAGATTATTAAAATGATGATAGAAAATAATAATAAACAATAATAAGCAAATAAAAAGCAAATATATAGCATTTTATCATAAGGGACAGTATGTTGGGGATGGAGACACAGGTCCAAACGCATGTAAGGATGGGAGAGTATGAACCACATTTGCAAAGACTGCCAGAACAAGCTCAGCACATGAGGGGGAGGAAAAAGAGGGGGAGGGGAAAAGAGGGGAAAGGGGAACAGGAAAAGGAGGGAAGGGGGGGAAGAGGGGGGAGGAGGAAAAGAAGGGGGGAAGGAAAGAAAATGGGCTGGGGGGAGGGGTAATGATACTTACAGGGTAGCGAACCCACCGCCCCCACACATATATGTGAAGGGATAATCTAAAAACATCCGCACATACACATACACACATATGTGAGGAACCTGTAGTAAAAGCAATAATAGAATAATTACAGAATATAGTGGAAAATGTAGTAAAAAATATGTATTGTTAAGAGAGAATATGTGTTAATGATATGAAGAATCAGGGAAACATCTGGTCCGTAAGAACTTATAAAACAGTAGATATCTCCTATACTCTCGTTGCGGCCACCAGGTGAAAGAACATCGAGAGTGTAGATCCAAAACGTCCCCCTAGCGCAAAGTTTTTTGAAGAGTTCCGCTGCAGTAAAAAATTTGGGGATTTGTTCAATAACCCAAACTCGGAGACCCGTAGTGGATTTTTAATGGAATTCCACAAAATGTCGCGGAGCGCTGTGCATGTCCTTCCCACCCTCTATTAGTCGGCGGTGTTGGCCAAAACGCTGTCTAAGAGGGCAGATCGTTCGGCCAACATAAATAAGACCGCAGGGGCAGGTAAGGCCATACACCACGAAATCAGAGGAGCAATTGTAAAATTGGTCCAGCTGATAGGTTTTACTCTTAGAATAGAAAGATTTTTGTCCATGTGTGATAAAAGGACAGGTTTTTTAGGTTTTTGAAACATGCCAACTAAAGGTATAAGAATGGTAGGGTGGTCTGTGGTATGAATAGATGATGTGGTAGATAATTTACTGGGGGCAATTTTGTTTTTTAAATTCGGAGCTCCGGAAGTCTATAACTTCCTTGTGGATGTCATTGTCTTTGTGCCATAGAAACCATGAAGCAGTGAAACATCTGTTGAATGTCTGCCATTACTGCTACAGGCTCTTGTCTGAAGCGAATCAAGACTCCTATTAGACTGTTGTTCAAGTTGGGCCCTGTAAGGAGCATGTTGTTAAGAGAAACACCTCTATGCTGAGCACTGGAATCAAAGAAAACTCTGATTCGGTCTGGTTTGCGTGGGTGATACATGCCAAAGGATGGAAGGTACCAGCATTCTTCTCCCTCCTTTAGTGGGGGTGCAGGCTCTGCATGATCTCTGTCAAATATATTTTGCATAAAGTCCACAAAGTGCCTTTGGGTAATCTCTCTCTTGGGAGACGATAAGGGAGGGGTGCTACCCAGTTATTGGAGTCGCCTTGAAAGAACTCATTGTCCATTACCTTGATGAATTCTTTATCTTCCATTGAAGGAGCCAGTATGTCATCTTCACTGGTTGCATTAAACACTGTAAAGCCTAAGTCATCATCGTGGCAGGAGAAAGGGCTTGTGTTACCTGTTGCCCTCCGTGGCTGTCTATCTTCTCTTTCATCCAGTAGTGATGTGGGCATGGCTCAAAGTAAGTGTTTTGGCCATTTGGCAGAACATTTGTCTTGAATGATGAAATGTTGGTAGGTCTCTTTATTTTGCCTATACAGACATTGCCTATGATGACCCACCCTAGATCCATGCGCTGAGCAAATGGGGCATCTGGGGGCCCACTGACTTGTCTGTGTACCTTGTGAATGCCTCTTAAAATGTCTCTTCCTAACAGAAGAAGGATCTGAGCATCTTTGTCAAGCAGCGGTATTTCATTTGCTATTACCTTCAGGTGAGGGTGATGGAAAGCAGCAGCTGGAGTAGGGTTTTCTTCCCTGTTAGCAGGTATCTGATTACACTCAACAAGTGGAGGTAGGGGTAATTGCAAGTTACCTTTTGAGAGAAGATACCATGAATCCATGAGCTCTTCTTCCAGAGACCTTTGTAGTTCCACTACAGGTACCCAAGGTGTAAGGATGAGCTTCTCCTTTTATTTCAAATAGATTAAACAGTTCTGATTTTGCAAGCGATCTATTGCTCTGATCATCTAAGATAGCATAGGCCTTTAGAGTCTTTTCTGGTTGGTCCTTGTGGTATATGTTCACCAAGCATATTTTAGCACAGGACTCATCACAGCGGTCTTCTCCACAAACTTCAGTGCAGGATGAAGAATTTATGGTAGAATTAGGCACTTGGTCTTTATTCTCCCTCCCATGCATTAACCTGGGAGGAGAGTTAGCAGGTTGTGCAGAGGTGGGATCAAGCGGATGGAGGGCTGGCACATGCTGTTCAGAGCCACATTCTATGCACTTGATGGACATATTACAGTCCCTTGCAAAATGTTCTGTAGAAGAACAGCACCTGAAACATACCCCAAATGTCTTTTAAAAGCGCCTTACGCTCTCCAAGAGGCTTTTTCCTAAAGCCGATACATTTTTTGAGGGGGTGTGGCTTCTTGTGAATGGGACACTCTCTGTTAGGGTTTTCAATCTTCATACTCTGTCTGTCTTCCCACTCCTACCACAACTGTGGTAGGAGTGGGAAGGATGTCAGTCTTTTTCACGGATACTGGGCCTCTATGGCTTCTATAATTGCCCTGAAGACTAGTACTCTTAGGAAAGGGTGAGAAGAGACTGTACTCACAGTAGGAAAAACTTGGATCGTTCTTGATCTCTGCAATTTTCCTGATGAATTTGCAGAAGAAAGAAAATGAAGGGAAGGAAACCTTGTTCTCTTTTTTGTATGATGACCCTAGTGCAGACCATTTCTCTTGTAAACCATATGGGAGCTTGGAGACAATTTGGGTTTACCCCTCTTGCAGTGTCAAGGTAACTGAGTCCGGGTAGTTTTGGGTCTGCCTTGGCTAGCTGAAGCTCAAGGAAAAGGTCACTCAGTCTCTGAAACTCCTTGTTGTCCCTTTGGGAAAGTTTCCAGACGCATGAACAAGGCATTTTCTATAGCTTCTGGACTGCCATAACTTTGCTCTAGTCGATCTCATGCAGCGGTGAGGCCTGCTGTAGGATTGTCCATGAAAACTGATCTTAATGGCTTAACACGTGCAGCAGATAGAGGACCAAGCCATCTAATCAGCAGGTCCAATTCTTCAGCAGCTGTAATGCCAAGATCACTGATTGCAGTTCTGAAAGCACATTTCCAGCTTCTGTAGTTCTCAGGTTGGTCATCAAAACTTGTAAGACCAGTCTTTGTGAGCTCTGTGCGAAGTATGTACCTCACAAACTCTGCTGTCTCAGTTGTCTCTGCCTTTATGTGAGATGTTGTTGGCTGAATGGTGCTGATTGCGCTATCTTTGACATTGTTGTTAAAGGACACAGGGAAATATGGTGCAGCAGATGCGTTCAGGTGAGTTGCTTGCTTGAAGTCGGTTGTTCCAATGGTACGTTGATTCAATGCTGTACCAATGACAGGAAATTGATGACTTGCTTGCAGCTTGCTCTGATGCTCTGTGACGTAAGAATGAAGGTTACGTAGGCAGGAAATGCACTGAAGTGATTTTGCATGCAGGAAGTTGCTATAACCTCTTTAACTTGAAGCTGTGAAGGAGTCTCTATGTTGTCAGGAGCACTGGAGACGATGGAGTGTACACTGCAGTGGCTTAGGACATAGTCTTTAGTGCGTTTGAGGGGATCTTCCATATCTGCTATGTTTAGATTGATGCTGTCTTTCTCACTTGCACCTTCGTCTGCACTGATAGCTTGCTCTAGGACCCTTAACTTTGCCATAGCTGCATCATGTTTACACTGTTCGTTTAAGGTTTCTATTGTTGCTCTTTGACGTGCTGACTTTGTTTCCAACTCTGCGGTTTGATCTTCCAACTCTGCTTTCCTTTCTGCATATGCGACCTGCATCTTGCTGGCTTCCGCTTCAGCACGGGCACTAATAAGTCACTCACTGAGTGTTGAGTATCTTGAACTATGACTTCTAGGAGACCTTTTAGAATGTCTGGTGGAAACAGACCTGTGAGATGCAGTGTCCTGTAGCAGCTCTATCTTTCCTTCTGTCTTTAATTTGGTTTGCTGGATAAAACTGTCTCTTTCTAGATTAAGAGCCTTAAAATTCTTTAATACCTCCAGTGAACCTGTTCTGTTCATATTTTGTAAGACATTAATGAACTTGTCACTGGTAAGCTGATAGAGCGCATATGAGGCCGAAAGTTGTTTAATGGCGCCATCTAGTGTCAGTAGTTCTGAATCTAATACAGACACTGTATTAGATTCAGAAACAATCTTCTCCCAAAATAGTTTCAAGTTATTAAACAATTCAGTTCTTAAAGCTTCATAATTCTCCATTACTTTCCAAGTTGGTTTGACTGAGCGTTTGGGTAACTCAGTTGCAGGCAGGATCTGTGTGCTGTAATATGACACCATGCAGCCTGGACTAGTTATGAAGCTTTCACATGCTGCTGTCTCATTCTTTCTTGCAATAAGGGCAGTATATCTTGTCTGTATCAGTACTGTCATGCAGAAATCTTGTAACTAGGCTGTGGAACACCGTTTTTCTACTGTTCTGACTCAACTACAAGGCAATAACTTTATCTTCAGCTTCATATAGGGCTTACATGACCTGGTGATCTATTTATCCCTTGCATCAATTCAGACAGCTTCACTAAATGAATACACTCACTGTATGGAGTAACAGATGATGATCCTTTCGAATGTTCCGTTTAATGATGGATATTCATAGGTAGAAAAACGTTGGTGTTGTAAGCCACATGTAAAGATGTTACAGTAATGATGGTATACTGAGCAATGAACCAGAGAGAGGAAGGGGAGGGGAATATACAGAACTATGGTGGGAGAGAGAGTTCAGATAAACAGAGGGAACAAATCTTAAAGACGCAGAGCATAATAAATCACATAGTGTAACACAACAATGGGTGTTATTTAATAATGGAAAAACCACTTGGCTCTACAACAAGTGCACTAGGAGAACCTAGGAGACAGCTAAAAGAAACACAAGCAGTAAATCAAAATCAAGATTTTATCAGATATTTTTTTTTTTTTTTAATATCGAAAATATTTACAAATTAGCTGGCATAGAAATGCCCCCCCACCCGTGAAATCTACATATTTTGGATGCACTTCACGGGCGCTTTGGGGGGGGAAGCCAGGACGGCCAGCTTCCAGGGCGATCATTGTATTTTCTGGAAGTCCGGCCTCAGGCCCAACTGAGGCAACATAATTCAGAGCATTTCTCTTTTAAAAAGTTGTGAAGTATGCAGCATGCTAGAACTATGTGGTTCAGTTTGTACTCTGCCATATTTATTGCCGTAAGAAATAGGCGGAATCAGCTGGCCATTATCCCAAAGGCATTCTCCACAACTCTTCTGGCTCTGGCCAGCCGGTAATTAAAAACCCTCTTCTCCGGGGTGAGGGTCCTCTGGGGGAATGGCCTCATCAGGTGATCACCCAGACCAAATGCTTCATCAGCGATAAAAACAAATGGGAGTTCTTCAATGTTCTCTTCCGCAGGTGGCAATCCCAAGCCACCACGCTGGAGACGTCGGTAGAACTCGGTCTGGGCAAAGACTCCACCATCCGACATCTGGCCATTCTTCCCCACGTCCACATAGAGAAATTCGTATGTCGCTGACACCACCGCCATCAACACAATACTATTGAAACTGTGACGGGAGGGCCCGTGAAACTCAGAATCCCTTGGAAAGTAGGGGATGTCCTTGTTTCAGCTCCCCATATGCCTCTTATGTCTAAGTCATCCTGTGCTATCCTGGCACAGGGTGAGTGAGAAAATATATCTTGGACTACTTAAAATGGGACAGTAATATTTGTCCACAATATCTCCCAGGATGTACATAGAGACTATTATTGGTTTGTTTGATTCTGAACTCAACCTGTTAATTGAGTGAATCACATTAGCCTCCAGGACTGGCTAGGAGACGAACTGTTGATGACTAGGTTGAGGGGGGATTGTTATTTGTATTGTTAATTGTAATTAGCCCCTGCTATTGTGTTTATACTACTGTGTGAATCTCGGTGCCCACAAGTCTGTGTCCTACAGGTCATGTCTCTGAGTCATCTGGTCTGTGTAAATTTTTTAGTAAATTAGCTCATGTTAATTAGCTTAGCTTTGAGTCATCCTACTGTATAAATTTGTGTGAGATCTCAAATAAAGAGTTAGTCCTGATGTACTCCAAGACTGGTGTTGTCGGGTTCTTGGGGTTCCTATAGCCAGATTCATTGGACTCGTGTTCCAGAACTTAGGAAGCGGTATACTGACGGAAGCACTCAAGCGGAGTGTGGGACGATCCGTGACAGAAACCCTTATAATTAAAAGAGCATGACCCCGAGTGGGGTAGTGGGATGATATGGACATGTTTCCCATTGATTGCCCCTCCGCAGTTAGGAAAGCCCCAACGCAGAGCAAATTGGGAAGCCACAGTCTGCCATTCCTGTGGCATTGAAGGAAACTGTGGAGTCAAAAAATAAAAAAAAATATTAGTACTTTTGCACATAACATTGCAAGCAGATTAGACACAAACATTCTTGGCCAACATCAGTATAACATTTATTTTAAGGAGTATTTAAAGACAAAAATATAAGGTCCACTTATCAGATTCCTCACCTCCTCTGAGGGCCCATTGGAAACATTTAAGGGGGGGTTATAAATGAGTTTTGGACCGCAAAAAAAGCCTCTGGCACTCTGCCTGAATCTAAGGACAACAATAACATTTGGATACATTTTAGGGGGTGTTTAGGGTAAAGCACCACAATGGAGCTGACAAAATACATTAAGTGACTAGGCTAGGTGTGTATGGGCCCAAGATAGCATGCTGGGGAGGTTAGTGAAGGCAAATATGCATGAAGGACAAAAAAGGAGCATTAAAAGCTTACAGCATGCATGAGGACAAAGAGGACATTCACAGCATATTACAATCATGGTAATTAGGGAATGATGAAAGAAATACAAAACATTAGCATACATTAAATACATAGAATGTGATGTTAAATGAGAAAACTTACCCTAATATAGTCCTTCTGCAGGACCTGTATGATGGCAGAACAGGTCTCTGGAATAATGATCCCTAGAGCCTGGGGGAGATGCCTGTAGAGAACTTGAGGTCCTGGAGACTTCTCCCCGTTGCCAAGTACCGCAACATGGCGACTAGCCTCTGCTCTGGAGTGATTGCTTGCTGCATGCATGTGTCCTGCTTAATAATATAAGGGGGCGGGATGGCAAAGCCAACAGACGGTGAAAAACGGGGTCCGTCATCTGGAGTAAATTCCTGAAATCATCAGGATTATTCTCCTGGATCTCCAGCACCAAAGGCAGAGAGGAAAGGAGAATTGGTCACGCTGGAGTAACCAATTCTTGGTCCATGAACTCCTCCCCACCCTGTTCATGGACTGGGCTTGAGTCAAAGCAAGAACCCCAACACCAAGCCCCTGCATAGCAGGAACTCTACGACGAGCAAGTACCTGCAACATGGCTTCAAAATGGTCGGCTGGTCAGAACGAAGTAACAGAACGCACTGAAGAACAGAATGGCCTATGAAAAGCGAGCTGCAAATCAGAAATGAGCAGTAACGGAATGAAAAGCACGAGGCTGAAAAGCGCTAATCTCAAAAACTCTATTCAGGGGAAATGGATTTTTCGCAGTTTTTATGAAAAGCGCGAATCATCTCTCACCAAACTTCTACCAAACTTTTACTAACACAAGATAAACATGAGATTAGCAGAAGGAGTCCAAAGGGTGGCGCACTGGGTATTGAACTTCCGTTTAATAGTCCCGTCGTACGTGTTGTACGTCACTGTGTTCTTGACGGTCGGAGTTTGGTGTGACCATGTATAAGACAAGACAAGCTTGAGCGGAATTCTGTCGGAAAAACCATCCATGTGTATGCGGCATAAGGGGTTTATTTACTAAAAAAATGTTGTGTAAATGCCTCAGCATTCTCACAGACATTGCTATTGATCCCCATAATGTGTCTAATATGTGTATTTCCTATGATCATAGGAAATATACACATTAGACACATTATGAGGATTATTTCCGATGACTGTGCGACCATTCACTTAAACATTTTTATTTCATAAATAGACCCCTATGAGACACCTTGCTTAAAAGGCAAAGATAATGTGTTATTTCAGCTTATGTAAGTGATATTGAATGTTCCCAACTAACTAGAATAAAAAAATACAGTGTAATAGTTGACTAATCTATCAGTCCTACTCATGAGCACAAACATTTTGGAGTCCTTACAAAACTGCAATATTTCCTCAAGCCTAGGTTCACACTGAATGCGGGTTTGAAATCATGCGAGTTCATCTAAATTCTCACGATTTCAAATCAGCATTTCATGTCGACTTCGGGGGTGATTTGAGAGACATCTGTGTGGGTCAATGCACAGATGTCTATTGAAATTGCCCCAAAGTCACCAAAAGTAGTGCAGGAACTACTTTTGGGAATTGGTGTGACGCCGCAAAGTCGGCATCCCACTGATTTGGACTGTGCCATTACTGGCAATAGGCACCGATTTGGCATGCAATTTGACATGTCAAATCGCATGTCAAATTGCCCAGATGTGAACAGGGACTTAAAAAACATCAAAATCTTTTAAATATCCTCACATGACAACGACTTTTTTTTTTAACGATTAAAAATTATTCAATAAAAGTAGTAGGACCACTAGCGTGATTTTTCCTTGGACCTCTTTACCTCCTAAAGGAGTTCTGAGATGCACCTAAACTTACTTCCATTTTCCTCTATTAAAGATCAACCATCACTAGCCATCTGCTGCATATTAACACTTATTTTCTTTTAGATATCCCAGGCACTGACAACTGTTCAGAAGTAATCTCCGTCCAAATATTTCTATGTTACAATTTCTAGTAACACATGGTTTTCTGATGATGTTTTCAGATGTCAAATCTCATTTTCACTTGTTACATTTATAATTTGTTTTATACAGGACTGTCTGGGAATTAATTGTGTCTGCCTACTAATGCCTTTTATCTGAAGCATCTTGATGAACTGGCTTTCTTGTAACAAGGTGAAATAAAGTTTGCCATAGGCAAAATACACAGTGGGAAGTTACCCAGGGTGTTTCTTCATCACTATATTCTTTTAACTTGTTCAGTTTTTCCAGTTGGTAAGTCCTGGGAACAGTTTTGTTCTTTAGCTCAGTATTTTGGTTTAAAGTAACCCTGTCAACACAGTGTCGCTTATACACAATCCCCAGCTTGTAAAAGAACAGTATAGATATTTCCTTTCTCCAACACGTTTGTTGAAATGCCTTCCGCCTCACCGTTGCTTGTATTCTGCACTTCTGAGTCTGTAGCATACTTGTTCCCCCAGTTGTGGATTCTTTGGCTACTTTGAAATGAATCGTCAGTGCATCCAAAGCACCTGAAAAGCGATTCAGAAGTGCCGCAAAACGGCGTTTTTAACGGCTTCTTTGGGGTTAAAAGCACCCCGATACCTAGCGGGCAAAAATCGCTGCCTAAACAGCACTAAAGCGCCGCTAAAACGAGCTGCACTTTAGCGCTGACGCTGCCGTGGTCACAGTGTGAAAGGGGTCTAATAAATAGACTCCAAGGAACACTGGGCTAAACAAATATTGTCTAATTACAAGTGTTATGTATTTCACTTGAATCACTTGAATCTTGGTGTCTTTGGTGTATTTTATTTCAGATCCAGATTTCACATCTGTCCAGAAATTTTATTTCAGATCCAGATTTCACATCTGTCCAGAAATCCAGCATGATTCCTGCACTCCTGCACTATGTAATGAAGACTTTCTGGTTACTATGGCTCTGTCTCCATGTGCAGAATGACTGGTTTTGTATCCTCCCCAGTATAGTTGTTTTCAGATAAATTGTAGAGAGAGGGCCGGCTGAGACCCACCTACAATTTTGCTCTCTAGGCAGGCTACATGCAAAACAGTAATGTCAATGCTACTTTGACAAGATAATAGCTGAGTCTACAAATATGGTGCCTACAGTGATCTGATTTAGGAGATAGTTTACCTACCTGGTGATTCCCCTTTCCCTTCCCTTCACTTCTCTACTCTATCTCACTTATTAAAGTGGATGTAAACCCTTACATATACCCAGTGAAGTGAACAGCCTCAGATGATGCACAGAGATAGTGGTGGCTGGTGCTCAATCTTCTTTGGGGGGGGGCAGCCCACGCCCCCCCAGCCAGCTTGATCGTCGCATCGCTTGCCCCGCAAGCCCCGCACTTACCCCATCCAGGTCGTGGCTTCAGCAGCCTCCCCATGCGTCTCCTCCTGAGTCCCCGCGGTCGCTTCTCCTTCCGGCCAATCAGGTCTTAGGACTTGCGGCCAGTCGGGTCTTAGGACTCTCGGCCAATCGGGTCTCAGGACCCATTTCCTGATTGGGTGGGAGGAGAAACAGGAAGACCTTAGTGAATTTTAATTTGCTAATGTCACACAACTGGCTGGGTTCAGGTTGCAGCCCACCCTTTTTGAAGCCAATTAGAGCCTCAGGCTCTAATCATGTGCTTCTAAAAAGAAAAAAAAAATTGGAATCCATGCGTCCAGCACCATGCATGTAGATTAGGGGCCGGGCGCATAGATTAGGGTTGCGTCACCCCTGCACCCTGTATGCCACTGCACAGAAATGAAACAAATCCTCCTACTTGTTTATATGCAGTCTTCTCTTCTCTACATCCTTTCAAAAGTGCAGATCATGTTGAAAATCTTTCTTCATCTGTTAGCAGCAGAGAAGAGGCTGAATTTACAGTGTGTGAGAGTTGATTGGGAAAAAAAGGAACATACCCCTCCACACAGCAGAAACACAGCACAAATTAATCACCTGTCGGAAAAACTTCTCAGAAGTGACTCATGCTGATAACAAAGGAACAAAACACCAGAGACAGAGGAAACAACACTTTGGAGAGTGATAAGTAAACACTGCAGATATGTGCTTTGCGCAAATTCCATGACTGGGGTTTAACTACTACTTTAACTGTCTTGGTTTTCCAGCAAGGGGGCTAACCCCACCTTCACGATCCAGTCAATAGCAATTTCTGAAAACTCTTCCTGTTACCATGTTCAAGGTTGCACTTTCCTCTGATCTTTCTCCTACCCTATATTTTTAGAATGTAAGCATTGCATGTACAGCATCATTTACATTATCTGTACTTCTAGGGATGTGATTGTTACAGCAGTCTGTAATCCAGAATCTACCACACTTTACCTGGATGTACATCCTATACATTATTGCTATGCCTTAATTGTGCTTCATATTCATGTTGGATGTACCCAGATTCTGCTGTAGTTATACCTCCTGCCTCTGTATACTGTAGACTATATACACACCATTTGATATCATTAATGCTATATACTGCCCAATGTCTTTGAAAAAATAAAGAGTGCATAAAAAAAGTAGATGAAGTTGTTGGCTTAAAGGATGACTAAACCCAGCAACAAAAATGTTACCTATTTCAGTTTACCAGACTTCAGTTGTGGTTGCTGCATTCATTTTCATTTTCCAAGTTGACTAAATTTTCAGCAAGTACAGAAAAATACCTGTTGATCTTGCCAGAACTGTAATAACTTTGTCACTTCCTGTAAACCTAACTGAAAGTACAAAAAAATCTTACCTTTTCTATGTGTAAACTACTAATATCCCCACCTGCCATCAAACAGAGATGAACAAAGGCATACATGTTTGAAAACCTGCCTTGGTAACAAGACATAGATACAGTGAAGGACTGAGCGTAGCCACTCAGGGACAGTAAATGTGTTATTCATGGGATTACCAGGTGAAAATGAAATAAAGACAAGCCTGAAAACAGGAAACTAATGCAGCCAGCACATCTAAGGACTGGTAAGCTGAATTAAATCATATTTCAGAATTTTCGTTTTTTAATTTAGATACACGTTACATGCACTGTGTGGTCCTAGGAATCTATCTATGTGCGTTGGGGCCAATAACACTGTTAAGCGTCAAATCACCATAACCCACATTGAAAAGGGATTGCCACTACGCTGGAGCTGCATATATATTCTATTTATTCTAAATTGTCAGTCTTTTTGCTGACTGCTGATAAACTTATTGATAAACAACTACTGTATGTTGCCACCCAGTCAGTGTCGTTTATCTCCCGTAAATAGACTCCTAAATCCCTGAGGACTCGTGTAATGCCTTCTTCTGTGCCACTTGATTTTATTATGTAAACCTGGCACAAGCCAGATCAATTCACACTGGGTAGATAATTAAAACATTTTTAACCACTTGCCGCCCGCCATATAGCAGAATGACGGCGGCAAAGTGGTTTAAATATCCTGACTGGGCGTCATATGACGTCCACAGGATATTGAGCCGCTGCGCACCGCCGGGGGCACGCATCGTGGCAATCGTTGTTGTGGTGTGTCAGTCTGACACCCCGCAACACCGATCTAGGTAAAGAGTCTCTGAAGGAGACTCTTTACCACGTGATAAGCCATGTCCAATCATGGCTGATCATGATGTAAATAGGAAGAGCCGGTGATCGGCTTTTCCTCACTCGCGTCTGACAGACACGAGTAGAGGAGAGACTATTGGCTGCTCTCCTGACAAGAGGGTCTGTGCTAATTGTTTATCAGCACAGCACCCCCTCGGATCCCACCCAGGACCACCAGGGAAGTAGCCCAGGACCACCAGGGAAGCCATCCACACTGGACCACCAGGTATGCCCCCTAGACCCCCAGGGAAATACTAATCTGTGCCCAGGCAGCTGCCAATCAGTGCCCACTCACAATGCCTACCACTGCCAGTGCCACCAGGGATGCCTATCAGTGCTGTGTATCAGTGCCCATCAGTGCCGCGTATCAGTGCCCAGCAGTGCTGCCTATCAGTGCCCATCAGTGCCCATGAGTTCTGCCTATCAGTGGCCATGAGTGCTGCCTATCAGTGCCCATCAGTGCCACCCATAAGAACCGACCTTTGCAACTTTTCAGTGCCTATCAAGGTCGCCTATCAGTGCCCATCAGTGCCACCCAGTGCCACCCATGAGTGCCCATCAGTGCCGCCTATCAATGCCCATCAGTGCTGCATATCAGTGCCACCCATCAGTGCCGCCTACCAGTGCCCTTTAGTGCCACATATCAATGCCCGTCAGTACCCGCTCATTGGTGCCACCTCATCGGTGCCACCTTATCAGTGCCTGTCAGTGCCGCCTTATCAGTGCCCATCACTGAAAGATAAAACTTACTAATTTACAAAATTTTTTAACAGAAACAAAAGCAAAAAATTTTTTTTTTCAAAAGTTTTGGTCTTTTTTTATTTGTTTAGCAAAAAATAAAAACTGCAGAGGTGATCAAATACCACCAAAAGAAAGCTCTATTTGTGGAAACAAAATGAAAAAAATTTAGTTTGGGTACAGTTTTGGATGAACGCGCAATTGTCATTCAAACTGCGACAGCACTGAAAGCTGAAAATTGGTCTGGGCAGGAAGGTGTATAAGTGCCCTGTATTGAAGTGGTTAAAAAGGGTATACTTTCAGTAAAAACTGCATGATCAGCAGATCCAGATATTATTATTATTATTATACAGAATTTATATAGTGGCAACAGTTTGCCCAGAGCTTTACAACATTAAGGCAAATAGTACAGTTACAATACGTTTCAATGCAGGAGGAATCAGAGGGCCATGTTAGAGCTTACAATCTAGAAATATAAAGAGAACTTAAAGCGGAGTTCCACTTGTTTTTTAGTTTATTAAAAGTCAGCAGCTACAAAAAGTGTAGCAACAAAGCTAATAAAGGGACTGGAGGATATTAGTTATGAATAGGGATGAGCTTCGTGTTCGAGTCGAACCCATGTTCGACTCGAACATCGGCTGTTCGCCCGTTCGCCGAATTGCGAACGATATGGGCCGTTCGCGCTAAATTCGTGTGGCGCGTCACGGCCCATAATTCACTGCGGCATTGCAGTGCATTGCTGGCTGATGATTGGCCAAGCATGCACTATGACCCGCATGCTTGGCCAATCACAGCGCCGTCAGTAGAGAGAGCTGTAATTGGCCAAAGCCAGGGTGGCTTTGGCCAATTATGGCTCAGGGGATTTAGTACACACCCCACACTATATAAGGCCGCCTGCACGGCGGCCCTGTGTAGTGTGTGTTCCAGTGTGCTGAGAGATAGAGAGAGAGAGAGACAGTGTCATTTGATTTGAGTTAGATAGATTAGGCAGAACAGTCAGTCAGTTAGCTGCACTTACAGTGTATTGTGTATATATATGCATCCCAGGTGTTGCATATATATATATACACTGTATTCAGTTTAGCTAGATCCGTTCCTGTTATCTTCTATCTAGACTATTTACATTTAATGCAGTGCGTCCTGCTCACAGTGTTCAGCTAGATCCGTTCCTGCTATTTACATTTAGTGCAGTGCGTCCTGCTCACAGTGTTCAGCTAGATCCGTTCCTGTTATCTTCTAGACTATTTACATTTAGTGCAGTGCGTCCTGCTCACAGTGTTCAGCTAGATCCGTTCCTGTTATCTTCTAGACTTTTTACATTTAGTGCAGTGCGTCCTGCTCACAGTGTTCAGCTAGATCCGTTCCTGCAATTTACATTTAGTGCAGTGCGTCCTGCTCACAGTGTTCAGCTAGATCCGTTCCTGCTATTTACATTTAGTGCAGTGCGTCCTGCTCACAGTGTTCAGCTAGATCCGTTCCTGCTATTTACATTTAGTGCAGTGCGTCCTGCTCACAGTGTTCAGCTAGATCCGTTCCTGTTATTTACATTTAGTGCAGTGCGTCCTGCTCACAGTGTTCAGCTAGATCCATTCCTGCTATTTACATTTAGTGCAGTGCGTCCTGCTCACAGTGTTCAGCTAGATCCGTTCCTGCTATTTACATTTAGTGCAGTGCGTCCTGCTCACAGTGTTCAGCTAGATCCGTTCCTGCTATTTACATTTAGTGCAGTGCGTCCTGCTCACAGTGTTCAGCTAGATCCGTTCCTGTTATCTTCTAGACTATTTACATTTAGTGCAGTGCGTCCTGCTCACAGTGTTCAGCTAGATCCGTTCCTGTTATTTACATTTAGTGCAGTGCGTCCTGCTCACAGTGTTCAGCTAGATCCGTTCCTGCTATTTACATTTAGTGCAGTGCGTCCTGCTCACAGTGTTCAGCTAGATCCGTTCCTGCTATTTACATTTAGTGCAGTGCGTCCTGCTCACAGTGTTCAGCTAGATCCGTTCCTGCTATTTACATTTAGTGCAGTGCGTCCTGCTCACAGTGTTCAGCTAGATCCGTTCCTGTTATCTTCTAGACTATTTACATTTAGTGCAGTGCGTCCTGCTCACAGTGTTCAGCTAGATCCGTTCCTGTTATTTACATTTAGTGCAGTGCGTCCTGCTCACAGTGTTCAGCTAGATCCGTTCCTGCTATTTACATTTAGTGCAGTGCGTCCTGCTCACAGTGTTCAGCTAGAGCCGTTCCTGCTATTTACATTTAGTGCAGTGCGTCCTGCTCACAGTGTTCAGCTAGATCCGTTCCTGTTATCTTCTAGACTATTTACATTTAGTGCAGTGCGTCCTGCTCACAGTGTTCAGCTAGATCCGTTCCTGCTATTTACATTTAGTGCAGTGCGTCCTGCTCACAGTGTTCAGCTAGATCCGTTCCTGTTATCTTCTAGACTATTTACATTTAGTGCAGTGCGTCCTGCTCACAGTGTTCAGCTAGATCCGTTCCTGTTATCTTCTAGACTATTTACATTTAGTGCAGTGCGTCCTGCTCACAGTGTTCAGCTAGATCCGTTCCTGTTATCTTCTAGACTATTTACATTTAGTGCAGTGCGTCCTGCTCACAGTGTTCAGCTAGATCCATTCCTGTTATCTTCTAGACTATTTACATTTAGTGCAGTGCGTCCTGCTCACAGTGTTCAGCTAGATCCGTTCCTGTTATCTTCCTACTGACAGGCAGGCTTGTCTGGTTACAGTATATAAAGCTACCTGAAGAAAATTACAGGTGTTCTATTTGATCCTATTAGTACCACGGTCAGGCAGCTAGACTATTTACATTTAGTACAGTGCGTCCTGCTCACAGTGTTCAGCTAGATCCGTTCCTGTTATCTTCCTACTGACAGGCAGGCTTGTCTGGTTACAGTATATAAAGCTACCTGAAGAAAATTACAGGTGTTCTATTTGATCCTATTAGTACCACGGTCAGGCAGCTAGACTATTTACATTTAGTACAGTGCGTCCTGCTCACAGTGTACAGCTAGATCCGTTCCTGTTATCTTCCTACTGACAGGCAGGCTTGTCTGGTTACAGTATATAAAGCTACCTGAAGAAAATTACAGGTGTTCTATTTGATCCTATTAGTACCACGGTCAGGCAGCTAGACTATTTACATTTAGTACAGTGCGTCCTGCTCACAGTGTTCAGCTAGATCCGTTCCTGTTATCTTCCTACTGACAGGCAGGCTTGTCTGGTTACAGTATATAAAGCTACCTGAAGAAAATTACAGGTGTTCTATCCCAGCTTAGTGCAGCTACAGGCCATTAGTATGTCTGGAAGGCCAAGAAGGAGAGGCAGACAGTCACAAGCCAATAAGAGAGGGCAAGCAGGCTCTGTGTCTAGTGCTGGTCGTGGAGACGGTGCATCCTCATCAGCACGTGGCCATGGGACACGCTTGGCCTTTTTTTCGGCAGCTGGCCGTGTTGAGCCGCAACATGCGGAAGACTTGGTCGAGTGGATGACCAAGCCGTCCTCATCCTCCTCATCCTCTCTCACCCATGCCCAGGGTGCTTTGTCTGGCAAAGCAGCGGCCTCTTCCCTCAGCTCAATGTCATCAGTGACTCCTTCCCTAGCTCCACCATGTCCTCATGAGGATTCCCTCGAACTGTTTGACCACAGTGTTGGGTACATGCTCCAGGAGGATGCCCAGCGTTTGGAAGGCTCTGATGACGATACTGAGCTCGATGAAGGCAGTAACATGAGCACGGACAGAGGGGGTGCCCAAGAAGGACAGCAATCTGGCAGTCATGCTCCCCCTGCTGCAGCATACTGCCAGGTTTGCTCCAGTGATGAGGAGGGAGGGGATGATGAGGTCACTGACTCAACGTGGGTGCCTGATAGGAGAGAGGAGGAGGAGGAGGAGGAGGAGGAGGCGGCGGCACATCACCAACGAGGCAGGATGCCCTCCAGGGGCCAGCCTAAGGGCAGCACATTGACTGCATCACACCCCAAAGCTCCACATGTGCAGGGCACTGCAGTCTCTGCGCGTTATTCAAAAAGTTCTTTGGTGTGGGCCTTTTTTGAGACGAGTGCATCAGATCGCACCGCTGCTATTTGCAACATATGTCTCAAGCGTATCTCGCGTGGCCAAAACATCTCCCGCTTGGGTACCACATGCTTGACCAGACATATGTTGACCTGCCATGCAGTTTGTTGGCAAGCGTATCTAAAAGACCCACACCAAAGAACAAAGAGGATCTCTCCTTGCTCCTCATCAGCTGAGATTTCCAACCCCACTAGACCTTCAGTCCTCTCTGAGACCTGCAGTGAGAGGAATGAAGGTGTAGAATTAGGTGTGTCACAGCCAAGTACTTGTGGGCAATCTGCTTTTGGTACACCGACGTCAGATTGTACCAGGCAAATTTCCCTGCCCCAGCTGCTGCACCGCCGAAAGAAGTTTGCTCCCAGCCATCCACATGCCCAGCGGTTGAATGCTAGCTTGGCAAAATTGCTAGCACTTCAACTGCTGCCTTTTCAGTTGGTAGACTCTGCCCCCTTCCGTGAGTTTGTGGAATGTGCGGTTCCTCAGTGGCAGGTACCCAAACGCCACTTTTTCTCACGGAAGGCGATTCCGGCTCTCTACCGGCATGTGGAAGGCAATGTCCATGCCTCGCTGGACAGGGCGGTCAGCGGTAAGGTGCATATTACCGCTGACTCATGGTCCAGCAGGCATGGACAGGGACGTTACCTAAGTTTCACGGCGCATTGGGTGACTCTGCTGGCAGCTGGGAAGGATGCAGGACAAGGTGCAGTAGTGTTGGAGGTTGTTCCGCCACCACGCCTCCAAAATGCTGATTGTGACACACCTCTCTCCTCCACCCCCTCCTCTTCTTCTTCCTCCATGGCCTCTTCCTCGGAACCAGCGGTGCTCCGTAGGCGTTCAAGGGGCTACGCAAGTACGCAGGCCAAAAGATGCCATGCGGTGCTTGAGCTGGTGTGCTTGGGGGACAGGAGCCACACTGGGGCAGAGGTTCTGTCAGCTCTGCAGGGGCAGGTTCAGAGGTGGTTGACGCCACGCCAACTTAAGGCAGGAATGGTGGTTTGCGACAATGGCACCAACCTCCTCTCTGCCCTCCGACAGGGACAAATGACCCATGTGCCCTGTTTGGCTCACGTCCTTAACTTGGTGGTGCAGCGGTTCTTGGGCAGGTACCCGGGCTTACAGGATGTCCTGAGGCAGGCCAGGAAAGTCTGTGTGCATTTCCGCCGATCATATAATGCCAGTGCTCGGCTGACGGACCTCCAAAAGGAGTTTAACCTGCCCAAGAACCGCCTAATCTGTGACATGCCCACCAGGTGGAACTCAACGTTGGCCATGCTGCAGCGGCTGCACACGCAGCAGAGGGCCATCAATGAGTACCTGTGCGACTATGGCACCAGGACAGGGTCAGGGGAGCTTGGTTTTTTTTCCCCACGCCAGTGGGCCATGATCAGGGATGCATGCACTGTCCTGTCACCATTCGAGGAGGCCACGAGGATGGTGAGCAGTGACAGTGCATGCATCAGTGACACTGTCCCCCTTGTCCACCTGTTGGAGCACACGCTGCGTGGAATAATGGACAGGGCACTTGAGGCAGAACAGAGGCAGGAAGAAGAGGACTTCCTTAGCTCTCAAGGCCCCCTTTATCCAGACAGTGTTCCTGCGTGCCCGCCGATCACACAGGAAGAGGACGAGGAGGAAGAGGAGGAGGAGGAAGATTGTGTCAGTATGGAGGTGGAGCCTGGCACTCAGCATCAGCAGCAGTCTATAAGGGATCAGTCCCAAGAAACACATGGACTTGTACGTGGCTGGGAGGAGGTGGCTGCGGACCATGTCGTTCTTAGTGACCCAGAGGACTCCGGACCGAATGCCTCAGCAAACCTACGCTGCATGGCCTCCCTGATCCTGCAAAGCCTGCGTAAGGATCCTTGTATTCGTGGTATCAAGGAGAAGGACCAATACTGGCTGGCAACCCTCCTTGATCCACGTTACAAGGGTAAGGTTGCGGACCTTATCTTGCCATCGCAGAGGGAGCAGAGGATGAAACATCTTCGGGAGGCCTTGCAGAAAGGTCTGTGCAACGCGTTCCCAGAGACTGGGAGGTTACAAACTCCTGTTTCTGGACAACGTGTTGCTGAGGCTTCGGTCAGTCAAAGAAGGAGCGGTGGAGAAGGTGGCCGTCTGACCGATGCGTTCAGACAATTTTTTGGTCCGCAGCCCCAAGGTATGATCGGTTCCAGCAACCATCGCCAGCGTCTGTTTTACATGGTGCAGGAATACCTAGGGGCAAGATCAGACTTGGACACCTTTCCCACCGAAAATCCTCTGGGTTACTGGGTCTTGAGGATGGATCACTGGCCAGAGCTTGCACAGTATGCAATTGAGCTACTGGCCTGTCCTGCATCCAGCGTTCTTTCGGAACGCACATTCAGTGCTGCTGGAGGCGTGGTAACCGATCACAGGGTGCGTCTGTCCACCGACTCGGTCGATCGGCTGACCTTCATAAAAATGAATGAGTCTTGGATCACCACCAGCTACCAAGCACCTGATGCTGATGTAACCGAATAATTTTTTTTGAAATCTCAGATCCCTTCAAAGACTGCCTATGCTGATGCTGAGTGACTATCCCTGAGTAATTATCCTCTTCCTCCTCAATCATCATGCTGATAGCTTGTAAGAACATTTTTGGTTCTGGGCGCCACCACCAGTGCCTAAGGCACAATTTTTCAGCCCCTGTCTAACAGGGGCGTGTAATTACAATTTTTGATGTAATACTTTGCAGCAGGGCTCGTTCCTGCATTCCAACTAGAGTGTCTGTGAGGGGTTGCAGTGTTGTGGCACCAGCACCAGTGCCTAAGGCCCAATTTTTCTGCCCCTGTCTAACAGGGGCGTGTAATTACAATTTTTGATGCAATACTTTGCAGCAGGGCTCGTTCCTGCGTTCCAACTAGAGTGTCTGTGAGGGGTTGCAGTGTTGTGGCACCAGCACCAGTGCCTAAGGCCCAATTTTTCTGCCCCTGTCTAACAGGGGCGTGTAATTACAATTTTTGATGCAATACTTTGCAGCAGGGCTCGTTCCTGCGTTCCAACTAGAGTGTCTGTGAGGGGTTGCAGTGTTGTGGCACCAGCACCAGTGCCTAAGGCCCAATTTTTCTGCCCCTGTCTAACAGGGGCGTGTAATTACAATTTTTGAAGCAATACTTTGCAGCTGGGCTCGTTCCTGCGTTCCAACTAGAGTGTCTGTGAGGGGTTGCAGTGTTGTGGCACCAGCACCAGTGCCTAAGGCCTAATTTTTCAGCTCCTGTTCAACAGGGGCATGTAATTACAATTCTTGATCTAATATTTCACAGCAGGGCCCTGTGAGGGCTTACAGTGTTGTGGCCACAGCAACACCTAAGGCCCAAATTTCTGCTGAGTATATAGGGCAGGACCCTACTTTCAAACATCTAACTTACAAACGACTCCTACTTGCAAACGGAAGGAGACAACAGGAAGTGAGATGAAATCTACCCCTAGGAAGGGAAATTCTCTCCTGTAAGAGTTAATATGGGAAAACAATTTCTCCTTTCCACTGATGCTTTCCAATCCTTGTTCCACAAAAAAACCCAAATTTTCAAAAAACATTTTTCATTGGGACAAAAAAGTGAGGTGAAATCTTCTGAAGAGGAGGAAAGACAGCAAAACAAATGTCACAGGGGTGATAACCCTTCCCTATGTTTTCCAAAAAGCTTAGAAAAGATTTTTTGGCTGGAGCTAAACACGTTAAAAATGTTCAAAATTACAAACAGATTCTACTTAACAACAAACCTACAGTCCCTGTCTTGTTTGCACCGCCTGTATACTGCTGTTCAGAGTATATAGGGCCTGGTGGCCCCACACCTTTCCTTATTTTAATTTGGGTGCGGGGTTCCCCTTAATATCCATACAAGACCCAAAGGGCCTGGTAATGGACTGGGGGGTACCCATGCCGTTTGTCTCACTGATTTTCATCCATATTGCCATGACCCGACATGACATTAAACCCGCAAGCAGTTTTAAATGAGATTTTTTCCTTTAAAAATGACATTTGGTGCAGGGACTGTTCTAAACATGGGAAACACGCGTCACTTTACAGGCATACTATAGACACCCCCCAGGTACGATATTTAAAGGAATATTTCACTTTTTTTTTTTTACTTTAAGCATCATTAAAATCACTGCTCCCGAAAAAACGGCCGTTTTTAAAAGTTTTTTTTGCATTGATACATGTCCCCTGGGGTAGGACCCGGGTCCCCAAACCCTTTTTAGGACAATACCATGCAAATTAGCCTTTAAAATGAGCACTTTTGATTTCGAACGTTCGAGTCCCATAGACGTCAATGGGGTTCTAACGTTCGTGCGAACTTTCGGTCCGTTCGCGGGTTCTGGTGCGAACCGAACCGGGGGGTGTTCGGCTCATCCCTAGTTATGAAGAAAGGTTGCGAGCACTGAACTTATTCTCTCTGGAGAAGAGACGCTTGAGAGGGGATATGATTTCAATTTACAAATAGCATACTGGTGACTTCACAATAGGGATAAAACTTTTCCGCGGAAGGGAGTGGCCACTCAACTAGCGTGAGTGGGAGCGCCCATTTTTGGACTCCTTTTTACTGTGATACACATAGGGCAGCCGATTGATTTCAATGGGCTGTCCTACACATGGCAAAGTAGCTCATAGGACATTTTGGTGTGGTACGAGTTGCACATTTTACTGTGTGTTTTGCTGCGATTGTCATCCATTTTTTAATGTGGCAAACGCTGAGCAAATGTGTTTGCTCTGCCAGTAACAATTAATGGCACTGAAAGTGCAAATAGTTCATTTTAAGTGTATAAAGGTGACCATACACTATACAATCTGATTGTACAGTCTCTGTACAATCTTCTTAAGAAGAACTATGGAATAGGAGGATACACCATCTATCTATTCACACTGTATTCAATCAGGCAGGCCCTTGCTCTACACCGGTGGTGTCCAACCCTAGCCCTTAGCATGCGGACGTAGCAAACATAGCTTCTATGGCAGCCTACTTTGGCAAGCCAGGCAAATTCACATGTGAACGGTTGCTGGGGATGCTGTGTAAACATAGTTGATGGGTGAAGGGTGTGAGTTTTAAAGAGGTCAGTGCATGAAGTGTGTGCTAATAAGGTCAGCTAGTTAACTCCTTCCTGTGTCTTACTGCTTTATTCGACTCAAATCTCTGTAGTTTTCAAAGAAATGCAGCAAGGCCTAAGGTAAGGCCCTATTCTAAAAACCAAAGAAAGCTTTTATTTTTCTGCAACTGAGGTACATTCAAGCAGGAGTCCAGCAAAAATTTTTTTTTTAAAAGTCAGCAGCTACAAATACTGCAGCTGCTGACTTTTAAAATCAGGACACTTACCTGTCCAGGGCGCCCGCGATGACGGCACCCGAGGCCAAACTGTCCCTCGGTCCTCGGATGCTGCCGCCGCCATCTTCAGTAAGGGAATCAGAAAATGAAGCTTTGCTGATTCACTTCCCGGTTCCCTACTGCGCATGCGCGAGTCGCGCTGTGCAATCCGAACGGTCCCTGCTGTCTCTGGGACCCGTGTGTGTCCCAGCAGACAGCGCGGGGGACGGGAAGAGGGTAGACTCCTGTGGGAGTCTACCCCCCGGAAGTGGGTGCAAATACCTGTTTTAGACAGGTATCTGCACCCCCCTCCCCCCTGAAAGGTGCCAAATGTGACACCGGAGGGGGGAGGGTTCCAAAAAGTGGAGGTTCAATTTTTGTGTCAACCTCCACTTTAATGGTATATTGGGTACATAGGGGAGCTGGAATTTTTAGAAAGAAAAAAAAAGGTGATCTTATCGTTTAAGCTATTATACTATCTAGAGTACATTATTGAGAAACCTAATTTTTCATTGCATCATGAATGACTTGTATTGTTAATATAACATGACTTCAGCTGGACACTTTAAACACTAAAAATGTTTAAGCCATGTTCTTTAGATGTTCTTTGTATGAACATGCTACTTTATGGGTGTTATGGGTAACAATAATGAATCATTTCTCTGTGCTACAGAAGTGAATTTTAACCATGACAATAATAGACATTTTCCATATGACAATTAAAACTGAACTTGATTGTATAGGTACATTAGTTCAGCTTGGACCAATGTAAGTATGCATATTTCATACCTGATGGACCGCTGTGGAGCTGACAATCATTGGTAGTCAGCGCAACTACAGTGATCAACACCAGTGGCAGCTGGTGGGTTCTTCTTTCAGGGGGGGTGGAAAACAAACAACACCCCCCGGCGTGGCACGGCACTGAAACAGCACACCACCCCATGGGCGGCCCGTCATTTACCTGCTCATGTGGAATGCTGTGGTGTCCTCTCCTCCTCTCCTGGAGTGCAGGCAATGGCCACAGCGGCTCCGGTGTCCACTCCTCCAGCTTCCTCTGCTGTGTCTCCTCTTCCGCCAAAGCGCTAGCCATCCAATAGGATTGCCTGATGCTTTGGCCAATCGGGAAACAGGTCTCACTGACCTGCCTCCTGATTGGCGGGGAGGACTAGTGTGATAATAACAAAAATTAATTCGCTATGATCACACAACTGGGTTGTGTCCAAGGCCACCCTTTTTTGAAGCCTATTAGAGCCTCTGGCTGTAATCAGGTGCTTCAAAAACACCCACCCCATACTGGAATCCATGGTCCGGTGCCACTGATATGTAGATCAGAGGGCCGGATGCATGGATAGGGGGCCACTGATCAGCACTATCTTCTGGATCACTTGCTTGGTACAACCACCATGTACAGAACACCTTGTATTATTTCAAAGAATGCAAGGCAATCTCTGACTTTGTCCAATCAGAGAACACATTGTATTCATTATAAAAATACAGGGGGGCGTGGCTTGCCTTGAGAGAAGATGGCTGCTTGATCACTTGGCTCCCTCTCACCACAGCCAAACTTCTGCAATTTAGGGGTTCCGCAGCTACCTTCTACCCCCCCTAATAATGGGCACATCTTCCCGAGGATCATCATACAGCAGATCCCAATCCCCGAGAGAAATCTCCAACCGGATGAGCCACACGATACCGGAGATCTTCAGGACGCAGCGCCCAACAATGGCGACCTCTCTTCCCACCTCAACCTCCTCTCCGTCTCACACAGAGATTATCCTCACCCCCACCGACGCTGGCAACATCCAGCAAACACCCACTTTACCTTCTCAACGCCAACCGAGCCTGCAAGATTTACAGACAGTGGCGGCCGACATCAAAGACACGCTGTTCTCAGCCATTACTGATCTCCGTCATGAGCTACAGGCTATCACAGGCCGCATACAGCGTGTGGAAGATAAAGCTGCGCAGCAACAATCGATAGTAAAGGACGTCCAGCACACAGTGGATCATCATACTATGCAGCTAAGAGATCTTCAACGCCATGTTGAAGATCCTGACAACCGTGGTCGCAGACACAACCTAAGGGTAAGGGGAATACCCGAATCGGTTGAACAAGATGACATCTTCCCAGGGGTGACAGGACTCTTTAATCATATTCTAAACCGCCCAGAACAAACAGCAATCAACATGGAGCGTATCCACCGAGCACTCCGCCCCAAAGGCAGAGACTCAGACCCCCCCAGAGACATTATTTGCTTTGTAAACGATTTTTCTATCAAAGAAGAAATCCTCCAAAAAGCCTGCGAAAAATCAACTCTGGAATATAATGGCGGCCCCGTCCACATATACCAAGATCTCTCTGCTATTACATTACGCCACCGCAAAGACTTGCGCCCTCTACTGGAGACCTTAAGAACCAGAGGAATCAGGTACCGTTGGAAATTCCCCTTTGGCCTCTCCGCGACACACCAGGGCCGCTCTGCTCTTCTAAGGGTACCGGAGGATCTGGACAATTTCTGCCGTACACTAGATGTACCCTTCACTCCAGTCCCGAACTGGTACGCAGAATTTAACCTGCAATCCGACAATCGCAAACCTCCCATGGAAAAACCGATGGACGCTCACAACACCAGCTTCCGCAGAAGACGCTCACCATCCACCACCAGAACAGGCCCTCCTCTGGGTCCGCAATACCATTCATCCAGCCCCATATCAGCTCCCTTACCTCGCAGGGCACGCCGAGACCGCTAAAAATTAGGTCTCAAATGTGAGTAATCACCAGACATATAACACCACCTTTTTAACACAGATCTACCCGCCTATACTCACCACATTGGCCGACTTCCGTAAAGTCCTGACAGCTCCTTCCCTGAGACAAAGCGACAACAGCAACAGACAACAGATTGCTTGATGGACAGCACCTGACTCCCCTGTACGGCCAGAAGATATACGATCCACTCCGACTCACTCTCGCCACGACTTACCTTCAACGCTCTAAGAAGGACGACTTCCGAATACCCAGCTCCACTTGATCCTGCTCGACGGACCTCACTACAAAGAAGCGGCTACACTTCCATGAACTCACGACCGAGAACTTTCACGCAGAATCACCCGACCCCCCTTTCACGGAGCACAGAAGAGATCGGAACTTTCCGCCAGACGCCGAACTTCCCCTCCAGCGTTCTAGATTAACCTCCGAATGTTATGGGTAATATATGTTGTGTATTATATATCTGGGCCTTACACAGCAGTGAACATGATTATACACCTAGACACAGATCTTATACATAGCCGTACTCCCAACACAATGATCAAAGTTGGGAAGTTTTAATATTTCCTTAAGAAATAATTCCAACCATCCTACACCCACCCACCTTCTAATCTATTCCAATGTTACCCCCAAGTGAGTCAATGGACCTAGAGCTGTACTTGCCTAACGTTGCTCCCTAGGCAACCACACCTCAGTGCCATACCTAGGCAAGCGAAAACAAACAGTAGTGAATATGTGATAACCTAAAATGCCTCCACTACCCTGACGTTCTCGGGCACTTACAAAAATTAAGACGCAAATAGGCGCCCATCTGACTCTGCTACCCCTCTCACGCTACCTTCTTAGAATAGCTGTGGAGACTGCAATACACAGGCCCTGAGATACACACATACGACACACTTTAAAATACATCTATAGATATCGGAGGAACACACTATACACGCTCCTCTCAATCTATACGCTAACCACAACACCAAACCCCCACCAGGGAGCACGAAACAGGGAAACATAGGGCCTAAGTAAGTATGCACCCACCCCACACCATGCCACACTACAACACAGGGGCAGACAGGAACGGAGGCATCGAGGCCTCACCTAGTTTACTCTCCGCACACGCCACAATATCAAACTCGGGCGACAATGACCACTACTACTGTCGTCCACTATAACCCAGGTGCGATATATAGCCCCACCTCACACTAGAATAGCCGAGTAGAAACACTTGGATGCTCCACAGACCGCACTTCTCCTGACAACGGTTAATATAGAGTTCTGGTTAACTTGTGTTTAGTTTACAAAATGTTTTTGAAGGTTTGCAGCAATAGACGATTTACAGGGAAAAGGATCAATTGTTAAAATGTTATTGTCCTGAAATCACCCTGTAGACACTTTTGCAATCACTATGGTCAGTAATCATATAGGGCTCTCTTTCAGTATGAACATCTCCACATTCTATCGAAGAACCTTCCCTGCATACACGACTTTGAATCTCTCAACCTTCAACACCTCCTTAATCAAATCACTCTGCTTCTAACCCATGAAGGCCTGAATCTAAAATCTAATTCCGAAACCCAATGGACTCTCCACACACCTTTTACCAATCCTCTCAGATCACTCCTCCCACCCTTACATTATTATCAATAACTTCCCGCACACACACCCAAACTCACACCTCTGAAGGCTGTTGGTGAGATGGACCTCATAGGTCACTCACATATTTACCAACCTTTCTATATATAACTAAATTTCTCTCAAGCCAGTAACCAACCCTCACATAGTGGTCAAACTACAATTCCAAAATCCATAAACAACAATATCGTTCTAATACCACTAAATTTATCCGGCGTATACAATTCTGTGGCACCGAACACCGACACAGGTGCTTGGAACGCCACATAGTGCCGGTTCCTCAATTCCCTACCCTCCCCCATTGCCATTTCCCCCAATCCCCACTGACCATACCTAATACCCCCTTTTAAGTTTTACCCCACAGCCTGCCACAGCCCAATCCACACCACAGGTCACATACAAACAACTCTCCCATGGCTCCCAAAGCCAGCAACATGCAGAAACCCATGCTCAAAATTGTCTCGCTCAACGTAAAGGGCCTCAATACCCCAGAAAAACGTTCTAAACTCCTTCTTACCATGCAAAGACTCAACGCCAGCATCATAATGTTACAGGAAACACATTTCCGTGCCAATAACACCCCTACACTATCCAACGCCTACTTTCCAACCGTGATACACGCCACTAATCCCCAACATAAAACGAAAGGAGTGTCAATCCTTATCGCAAAACACTGTCCTCTCCGCGTCACTGACTCTCTCATTGACCCCGACGGTAGGTATCTCTTCCTAAAGGGCTCGATTCAAACCACAACTGTAACATTGGCTAATATTTATGCCCCAAACAAACACCAAGTATCATTTTTTCGATCAATCAACACTACTTTAATGACTTTCCAGGAAGGCACTCTTATACTGGGAGGAGATTTCAATGTCCCCTTGAACCCCATTCAAGACACGTCCACAGGAACTACAACCATACCTTACAAAGCCCTGAAAGACATTAAAACCCTACTGAAACGGTTACTACTTCACGACACATGGCGCACCCTTTATCCAGACACTAGGGACTACACCTTTTACTCGGCACCGCACCATCGATACTCTAGAATAGATTACCTATTCCTAACCCAAAATGATCTACCCCTGCTCCAACGAGCCTCAATCGAGCCTATGACTATATCTGACCACCATCCTATCTCCGTGTCCATACAATTACCCGATACCTCACCTCGCTCGAAAATATGGAGGTTAGACTCCTCTTTGCTCACCGACCCCTCCATCGCGGCAGACACAGCATCTACCTTAAAACGCTTCTTCCTAGAAAATAACCCAGACGATACATCCCCAATTAATAACTGGGAAGCCCATAAAAGCGTAATTCAGGGTACCTTCCTAGCAGCAGCAGCCAAAAGAAATAGAGAAAAAAGAAAAGCGCACTCAGATCTGATCGAAAAAATACGTAAACTTGAAGGGCTACATAAACAATCCCAAGCACTTACCGCTCTGAATGAACTGGTTCAAGCTAGGAAAGATCTATTAGACTTATTAGATAAACAGATACAGCGCAAGTACATACTCGCCAAAAAAAAATATTATGAATTTGGCAACAAAGCTAGTAAAATGTTGGCCAGAGCATTACAAATTTCCAGATCTAACAGAACTATACACTACGTCACCGACCCCTCAGGACAAAAGATTACCAAAACTCCCGACATCGCACGACAATTCGTACAGTACTATAGCAAACTATACAATTTAGCCACCCCCCCTCCCCCTATAGATGGCAATACTCAATCTCAACTGATATCTGATTTCCTAAAACAATATGGCCCAACCCCCATCTCAGATTCCGTTGCACAAGACTTAAATGCCCCAATTACTCGTGCGGAAGTTGACAAGGCCCTAAAACAAATGAAAATGGGCAAAAGCCCTGGACCAGATGGCCTCACCGCGGGTTACTACAAAACCTTCGCAGAAATACTTACCCCTTCCTTCCTGACGGCTTTCAACTCCTTCGCGAACCCGGTCGATCCCCCACGAGACCTTCTAACTGCCCATATAACAGTAATACCCAAGCCAGACAAAGACCATTCCTTAGTCACGAACTACAGACCTATCTCACTACTCAACGTAGATGTCAAATGGTACGCCAAAACGTTAGCTAACAGACTTTTACCTCTACTCCCCCATCTTGTTGGCCTTGACCAGGTGGCTTTGTTCCAGGGCGGGAAGCGAGGGATAATACCCTCAAAGCCATTAATATCCACCATTGGCTCACAACCACTAAGAACGAAGGATTTCTGCTTTCCCTCGACGCGGAGAAGGCATTCGACAGGGTGGCTTGGGACTACATGAAAGAAACACTCAAAGCCTTAGGACTCCCACAAACAATGTTGAACTATGTCTCGGCACTATACTCGAATCCTACTGCAAAAGTCCAAGTTAATGGCCACCTGTCGGATGCCTTCTCCGTGTCGAACGGAACGCGCCAGGGTTGTCCACTCTCCCCGCTAATTTTCATTCTCACCCTGGAAAGCCTTATTAGACGCATTAATGAGAACCCAGACATTAAAGGTATCAGAATTAACCAACACACATATAAACTGGCAGCATTTACCGACGACATTCTCCTCTTCCTCACTAACCCACTTACCTCTATTCCTAACCTACTTAAAGACTTCCACACCTTTCACACCCTCTTGAATTTCCAAATCAACTTTTCAAAATCACATGCCCTTAATATCTCTCTACCTGCAGAAATCTGTCAACATTGCCAAAACTCCTTCCCCTTCACCTGGAACAAGCAAGCAATCCCGTACTTGGGTATTCAGTTACCATCTTCCCTAAATGACTTATACACCCTAAACTACGCCCCTCTCCTTCGTACTATACAAGTGGACCTTAAAAAATGGTCCTCAGGACAATTCTCATGGTTTGGCAGGGCCGCCATCATAAAAATGAATATATTACCCAGAATTTTATACTTCCTACAAACTATCCCAATTAAAATACCACCCAAATTCTTCTCTACGTACCGCACCGCCTGCACGGCCTTTATATGGGGGAAAAAACACCCGAGAATCAGCTTTATGAGACTTACTGCACCCAAACTCCTAGGAGGCATAGGTCTGCCAGACATCCGCAAATACCAACAGGCATGTCACCTAGCGAGAATCATTGACTGGAATGTACACCCCAAACATAAGGAATGGGTACAACTTGAACAGTCACTATCGATTGTACCAATCCAACACCTTCCGTGGGTCGATCCCTCCTCTATACCCCCAGAATACAATCAGCACCCTCTCATCCACCCTACTCTGCTCTCATTCCGTACTGTATGTAACTCTAATAACATTTCATCAATTAAAGGCCCAATGACACCTTTAAGGTTAAACCCTGAATTCACTCCAGGTATGCACTCCTTCCTAACTGATATATGGCCCCACCAGCCCGCTAGAACTAAACATTTCTTTGACGGAGATCGCCTTCTATCTCAAACCGAATTGGCTTCAAAATCGGGTGCTGAAAATTTTCCCTTCTGGACATACGTCCAACTAAGAAACTTCTTTATCAAACCCAAGCCTACCCCAGATTGGTCCAGACCCACGACCCCATTTGAAGATCTTTGCTTAAGCGATAAACCCCTTGCTCACCTGATTTCGCAAACATACAACCTATTGTTTACTGACCAATCCAAACACAATCACTGGAACATCAGACAATGGGAACATGACCTCTCCATACACCTGACTGACCAAGAGTGGACCAATATACACACCCTGATCCATAAGGGTTCGATGAACGTGCAGGTCCAAGAAAATGCGTACAAAATATTCTCCAGATGGTATAGAACCCCGCTTCTACTACACCATTTTAACCCACATATACCTCAAACCTGCTGGAGATGTGAGTCAGAAATTGGTTCCCTACTACACATCTGGTGGTCCTGCTCCAAAATCCTGAGAGGAAAAAGTGATTTTAGCCCGGATCAACCACCAGGTTATATCAATTAATTGAGTATGAGCAGATATTCATCCAAAAAATAATAATAATAATGATGGGTGCAGTTTGGGTCGCCTTATAAGGCATACAAAAATAACAAGGAAAAAGAGATTCCCCAAAGGAAGGCAAAACCCAAACTCAATCTGTCAAAAAACAATATATTTATTAGGCTATAAACACCACACAAAGATACAAAAATTGGCAATTATGGGCAAATCAGGGAAGAATTCAAATGACTAAATAAAATTGATAACGTTATCATTAAAAACAACGGAGCCGCGGCCAAGCATACCCCATACACACACCAATCACAACAGCAGATTCTAACTAGATCGGCTAGTATTGGATAATGTAGGACCTCAGATAAGTCCAAGTACAGACGGTGTGGCGGTGTGGGGGTGGGGTGGATGAATGTAGATTAGATTTGGTAATATTGCAGGAAGGTTCAGTGGTTTGAACACACTTGAAAATTTAATGCCAGTCCGGGAGCTGAACAATGATATATATAGGCTGACCGCAATGACCGGTAAAATCTATTAAGGCAGTGAAAACTCAGGACTTTCAAACAAAGCAGTTCATACGGACAGCAAGCAGTAGGGGGAGCATGTACGGCAAGGCTGCACTGATATCATAAATTGGAGTAATACATCTCTCACCAGGTAGATCAGCAGCTCTCAGAATCGCACGCTCTACCCCGAGTGGTCACTTGTAGACAAAGACTGTTGCGTTTGCTTGTGCCGTCAGGTGGAGAAAGTCCCGCTGTGTTAGTGCCTTCTATCAGATGGTATAAGCCGGTCGTCAGCTGTTGGTTCCCGGTAAAGCATTCAAACACCCTGTGCTCACGGCTCCGAGATGACGTGCTGACGTCACGTGCTGACGCGTTTCACCAGCCAATCACCGCTGGTTTCCTCAGAGCAAAGGAGGGGTCCGTGGGCGAGGGTTAAATAGACTAACCAATATAGGGTGTAATTACATCAAGTGTCCACCAGATGTCGCACACAGTCACCACTCATCACAGACATTTCAGCAAGAGCAAAAAACTCGCAGATGGCTTCACAAACATGACTGCAGTCACTTAGTCAAAAAACATGCACATTAAACTATGATATATCGTGATACAAGAAAGCCTTTGATGGTGGTGGGTATGTATATTTACATGGAGACCAAGTGAAGCGAAAAACAAGAAATAAAGACAAAAACACAGGTAAAGCATAACGAATTAAAGCACCAGTATAACGCTAGAAAATCGCTTAGAGACAAAAAACAGGAAAAAATATTAATATAGATGGTTGCTGCAGGGGAGGTCAATTAAATCATTTCTCCAAAAAGGACTGGAGGCTACATTCGGTATTTAACCCATTGGGGGCCATCGCCTCCAAATAATAGGTCCACATCTTTTCCTTCTGAAGGAGAATGGTGTCGAAATCGCCACGTCTTATAGGTAAATTCAACCTATATATGCCTTTTACTATTAGACCCTTGGGGTCCCGGTTATGGAATTTGGCAAAGTGTAGTGAAATGGGGCGTTCATCATTCAGTTTTTTAATACCAGCAATATGTTCCCGAATCCTAACCCTTAGTGGAGGAGGAATTCCATAAGGAGGCATACGAGATGTATCACAGATTCAGACAAAGGGGTTACTCACATAGATCCCTCAAAAAGGCAAAGAAAAAAGCTACCCTTTAAAATCGTGATGAAGTCCTAACACCCCCTGTTAATTCTTTTCATGCCAAAAATAAAGATAATGAACCAAAAGGAAATGCTGAAAAGAATTTCCCAAGGATCATTACTAAATATGGATCCCAATGGAAAATGGTTCAAGGAGTCCTACAAAAACATTGGCATATTTTAACATCAGCCCCCCTAATCTCGGAACTGGTGAGCCCAAAACCCCTCCTGACAGCAAAAAGATCTAATAACCTTGGTGACCTGCTTGTCCACTCTGAATATACCCGTACCACTCAAAAGAACTGGCTTAGTGACTCCAGAATCTCCCCAGGCATGTATAGATGCGGACACTGCAACATTTGCAAGTATGTCCACCAGACAAATATGTTCCCGAATCCCCGCGGAGGTGTAGACTATAGGATTAAACAGTTTATAAACTGCTCCACTACTCGAGTGGTCTATACACTTACCTGTCCGTGTAATAAAACCTATGTGGGCAAAACCAAAAGAGCCCTAAGGGTTAGGATTCGGGAACATATTGCTGGTATTAAAAAACTGAATGATGAACGCCCCATTTCACTACACTTTGCCAAATTCCATAACCGGGACCCCAAGGGTCTAATAGTAAAAGGCATATATAGGTTGAATTTACCTATAAGACGTGGCGATTTCGACACCATTCTCCTTCAGAAGGAAAAGATGTGGACCTATTATTTGGAGGCGATGGCCCCCAATGGGTTAAATACCGAATGTAGCCTCCAGTCCTTTTTGGAGAAATGATTTAATTGACCTCCCCTGCAGCAACCATCTATATTAATATTTTTTCCTGTTTTTTGTCTCTAAGCGATTTTCTAGCGTTATACTGGTGCTTTAATTCGTTATGCTTTACCTGTGTTTTTGTCTTTATTTCTTGTTTTTCGCTTCACTTGGTCTCCATGTAAATATACATACCCACCACCATCAAAGGCTTTCTTGTATCACGATATATCATAGTTTAATGTGCATGTTTTTTGACTAAGTGACTGCAGTCATGTTTGTGAAGCCATCTGCGAGTTTTTTGCTCTTGCTGAAATGTCTGTGATGAGTGGTGACTGTGTGCGACATCTGGTGGACACTTGATGTAATTACACCCTATATTGGTTAGTCTATTTAACCCTCGCCCACGGACCCCTCCTTTGCTCTGAGGAAACCAGCGGTAATTGGCTGGTGAAACGCGTCAGCACGTGACGTCAGCACGTCATCTCGGAGCCGTGAGCACAGGGTGTTTGAATGCTTTACCGGGAACCAACAGCTGACGACCGGCTTATACCATCTGATAGAAGGCACTAACACAGCGGGACTTTCTCCACCTGACGGCACAAGCAAACGCAACAGTCTTTGTTTACAAGTGACCACTCGGGGTAGAGCGTGCGATTCTGAGAGCTACTGATCTACCTGGTGAGAGATGTATTACTCCAATTTATGATATCAGTGCAGCCTTGCCGTACATGCTCCCCCTACTGCTTGCTGTCCGTATGAACTGCTTTGTTTGAAAGTCCTGAGTTTTCACTGCCTTAATAGGTTTTACCGGTCATTGCGGTCAGCCTATATATATCATTGTTCAGCTCCCGGACTGGCATTAAATTTTCAAGTGTGTTCAAACCACTGAACCTTCCTGCAATATTACCAAATCTAATCTACATTCATCCACCCCACCCCCACACCGCCACACCGTCTGTACTTGGACTTATCTGAGGTCCTACATTATCCAATACTAGCCGATCTAGTTAGAATCTGCTGTTGTGATTGGTGTGTGTATGGGGTATGCTTGGCCGCGGCTCCGTTGTTTTTAATGATAACGTTATCAATTTTATTTAGTCATTTGAATTCTTCCCTGATTTGCCCATAATTGCCAATTTTTGTATCTTTGTGTGGTGTTTATAGCCTAATAAATATATTGTTTTTTGACAGATTGAGTTTGGGTTTTGCCTTCCTTTGGGGAATCTCTTTTTCCTTGTTATTTCTGCTCCAAAATCCAACCCTTCTGGAAAGAAGTCCAGACATTGATCACACAAATTACTACTTACTCCTTGGAATTCAACCCCTCAATGTTTTTACTAAACCACTCTTCGACACATATACCATCCTACCACCACTCCTTGGCCATGCACCTGGTGAACGCAGCAAGAATGTGTATACCCCCCAAATGGCGCTCCTCCGAACCGCCTACCATAAAAGACTGGTTTCAACGCATTAACCAAACTAAATTAATGGAAGATCTTATCCATCAGTCAAACGACACACAAGCTAAGCTCACCAAAACCTGGACATGCTGGATACACTTTACTACAACGGCTGAATACAAAAAACACTTAGCCTGAATACCTTCATTGGGCTGTGGCAGGACAGACCAGACCCTTTACCATCCCCCCCCCCCATACTTTCCACCACCACACTTAGGCCCACTCTATCCTTTTCTATCAACGACTAGCCCCTTCTGTCACGCATCCTAGGTGTCAAACATCATATAAATACACAGTATGTCTTTTCAACACCCTATTACGAAAGCTTTAATCTCTATATTTTAGAATAAGAAATTTCCAAATAAACATTTCCCTGAATTAAAGGATTAGTTAATTATCAACTTTGAGAATGTATCTAGACCATTTGATGAGATTGTAACAAACGTACAACATCCCTTCTAGGCTTTTGCTCATGACCATATATTGAAAAGTTTATTGTCCAAAATCTCTCATTCACAGCGGCTGCGTCCGCAGTTTTGCATTTACTTGTGCATTTTTCCTTTTCAATTCATCATTGCATATCTCATATCTCCTATTTCATTTTGTTCATGTCAATGTCTATATGAAACTTTCAATAAAAATCTGTTTAAAACAAAAAATACAAGGCATTCTGTGAATGGCATGAGTGAACCCCTGTGGTCAGTATGCAGTGGGGCAGCCACTCGGCACAAGACCTGAAAGATAGCGGCAATCAAGCTGGACCGAGGTAACAATGCAATTAAGATTATACCTGTAGTTCAGCTTTAATTAGGTTTTATTCATGAATCTCTTTAGTCAATGTTTTAATGCTCATACATCCCTCTATTTTTCTATTCTAAGTATCATTGAAGAAACTTCCTTTTAATAGAAATCAAATTACACCTGAGCTCCATAATGGGTTAATTGCTTCACAGGAGCTAAATTGTGTCAACTTCTAATGAGAGCTTTTAGTGAGCCAATCAATGTTAGATGCAAACCAGGAAATAACATGTTTGATTTTATTTTGGTAATCATCATGATCAGAGGAATATATCTGCATAATTTGACTCGATATAGTCTTTGGATATTGTGCATGCAGAAATGTTCAACATGAAAACAATTTCTATAACGATTATTGCAGCTACTAACAGTGAATAGGATCTTCGACAGTGTTCGCATGTGTTTACACATTAATCACTTAAGGTCCACCCCATAGCAGTTTTAGTGCTACAGAACGACACCTTTGTGCCGGATCACATATATATTTATATACAGTATCTCACAAAAGTGAGTACACCCCTCACATTTTTGTAAATATTTTATTATATCTTTTCATGTGACAACACTGAACAATCAACACTTTGCTACAATGTTAAAGTAGTGAATGTACAGCTTGTATAACAGTGTAAATGTGCTGCCCCCTCAGAATAACTCAACACACAGCCATTAATGTCTAAACCGCTGGCAACAAAAGTGAGTACACCCCTAAGTCAAAGCGCCCAATTTGGCCCAAAGTGTCAATATTTTGTGTGGCCACCATTATTTTCGAGCACTGCCTTAACTTTCTTGGACATGGAGTTCACCAGAACTTCACAGGTTGCCACTGGAGTCCTCTTCCACTCCTCCATGATGACATCACAGAGCTGGTGGATGTTAGAGACCTTGCACTCCTCCACCTTCCGTTTGAGGATACCCCACATATGCTCAATAAGGTTTTGGTCTGAAGACATGCTTGGCCAGTCCATCACCTTTACCCATAGCTTCTTTAGCAAGGCAGTGGCATCTTGGAGGTGTGTTTGGGGTCATTATCATGTTGGAATACTGCCCTGCGGCCCAGTCTCCAAAGGGGGGGGGATCATGCTCTGCTTCAGTATGTCACAGTACATGTTGGCATTCATGGTTTCCTCAATGAACTGTAGCTCCCCAGTGCCAGCAGCACTCATGCAGCCACAGACCATGACACTCCCACCACCATGCTTGACTGTAGGCAAGACACACCTTTCTTTGTACTCTTCACCTGGTTGCTGCCACACACGCTTGACACCAACCAAATAAGTTTATCTTGGTCTCATCAGACCACAGGACATGGTCCCATTAATCCACGTCCTTAGTCTGCTTGTCTTCAGCAAACAGTTTGCGGGCTTTCTTGTGCATCATCTTTAGAAAAGGCTTCCTTCTGGGACTACAGCTATGCAGACCAATTTGATGCAGTGTGTGGCGTATGGTCTACGCACTGACAGGCTGACCCCCACCCCTTCAACCTCTGCAGCAACGCTGGCAGCACTCATACGTCTATTCATACGTCTATTTCCCAAAGACAACCTCTATGACACTGAGCATGTGCACTCAACCACTTTGGTCGACCATGACGAGGCCTGTTCTGAGTGGAACCTGTCCTGTTAAACTGCTGTATGGTCTTGGCCAGTTGCAGGGTATTAGCAATCTTCTTACAGCCTAGGCCATCTTTATGTAGAGCAACAATTATTTTTTTCAGATCATCAGAGAGTTCTTTGCCATGAGGTGCCATGTTGAACTTTCAGTGACCAGTATGAGAGAGTGAGAGCAATAACACCAAATTTAACACACCTGCTCCCTATTCACACCAAAAACCTTGTAACACTAACGACCCATATGACACCAGGAAGGGAAAATGGCTAATTGGGCCCAATTTTGACATTTTTACTTAAGGGTGTACTCACATTTGTTCCCAGCGGTTTAGAAATTAATGGCTGTGTGTTGAGTTATTTTGAGGGGACAGCAAATTTACACTGCTATACAAGCTGTACACTCACTACTTTTACATTGTAGCAAAGTGTCATTTCTTCAGTTTTGTCACATGAAAAGATATAATAAAATATTTACAAAAATGTGAGGGGTGTACTCACTTTTGTGAGATATTTTATTTATATATTTATATTTATATTGTGTGTGTGTATATAGATATAGATATATCGATACAGTAAGTATTCCTGCGCTACCTAAACTAGAAAGAGTAGGGTACAGAGTTGCAGCAAGCACTGGATTGGTCAATCACTAGCCAAAAAAAGAAATACATTTAAATCAATAGATGGTGCTGTGTTCTAAGTGGTAACAAACAGGTAAACAAAGTGCTAAGTGTTCAAAATGATAGACTCCAAAGTGTTTAAACTCATACACTTCAAAAGATACAATATAAATACAAAATGATAATAGACAATCTAAAGTTCTGAGTACTCAAAATTACATAAGTGATAAACGTCCAATGTGCAATATAGGTGCAGATAATACAAAGGAATAGCATCCAAATCGATGCTATCCTAAAAAAGATAAAGTGCTGGTGCCAAAAAAAAAGGGGATTGGTCCAAAGTGGGCATACATTTTCAAACAGATGCTGGTGGATACAGTGCAGAAAATAAAGTGCTGGATTTCAACTGACACTCTGTGTTGGTGTGATGGTGTGAATGAGTGATTTTTAGCAATGGTTCCTTACCGCTGTAAATTAACAGCGTAAAGAAAGCCAGTGGCAATCTTTTAGACTGTAAAACGGCCCCATGTTTTGAGAAGGTGTTACACCAATAAGCCACCCCTTGGATTTTCTTGTCATAAAGACCAGCATTAGAATGTATAAAGAGGATATATTTGTAATAGTTGTAATTTTTCTAGGTTATGGTATAGCTTTAGTAGTTAGTCATATTCAACTGGACTTGTTTTGTAATGTTGAATTGTTTCAAAGCTTATCCAAGCTGCTTGTTCAGTTTTGTTCGAAGGATAAACACCAGTTGCAGACTCTCTGACACCAAACGATAGAATTAAAACATGGTGGTTTCACAAAATGCATGCCTCCTATCTTGTTCTTGGACAATCGACATTTGCCTTGACACATTCCATATAGGGATGGGCGACCAGTTCGGCCTGAGCATAAGTTCGGGCCGAACTTTCGATGTTTGGACGTTCGGCGAACATCTGAACAAACGGGTTGTTCGGCCGTGTGATCGGCCCCCCAAACCGACCACAATGCATTGCAGCGCTAAACAGTGCATTGCAAGCCCTGATTGGCTGAAGTAGTGAAAGCTTCAGCCAATCAGGGCACAGAGCACAGTCAGAGTCATGATTGGACACTGTCATCATGACTTTATCCAATCATAGCTCATTCCCGCCCCACAGTATAAAAGTATTCTTTCAATGGCAGCCATTTTCAGTGTGATTTTGGTATGGAGAGAGATAGAACAGAGCTCTGTTCAGTGCTATTAGTTAGTTAGTGTGCTATACTGTGCTATTTTGTTTAAATTGTCAGTGTAGAATATTATTTTAGTGTCAGTCTAGGGATAGTGTGAGTGTAGTGAGGAGGACCATCATTCAACTTTGCACAGTGCGCAGCTAGAGCAGGGACAGCTCAGATAGTTTCACTGTAGTGTAGTGAGGCCGTGTCATTCATACATACATTAGTGTAGAGTAGGGACAGCTCATATATAGTTTCTGTGTAGTGTAGTGAGACCGTGTCAGTAATCTTTACATTAGTGTATAGCTAGGGTAGGGACAGTTCAGATAGCGTCAGTGTAGTGACAGTTGAACACCGTCTAGTTGATTGTGTTACTGCCAGTTTAACGCCATTTACTTCTGTGTGTGTTACTACCAGTTTAACTCCATTTACTTCTGTGTGCGTTACTGCCAGTTTAACGCCATATAGTTTTGTGTGCGTTACTGCCAGTTTAACGCCATATCATTTTGTGCGTTACTGCAAGTTTAACACCATTTACTTCTGTGTGCGTTACTGCAAGTTCAACGCCATTTACGTCTATGTGCGTTACTGCACATTTAACGCCATTTACTTCTGTGTGCGTTCCTGCAAGTTTAATGTCATATAGTTTTGTGCATCACTGTACGTTTGGTGCATTATATTGCAGTATATTATAGTGTATCTGTGGAGTGTGTCTGTGAAGTGTGAGTACTCAAATTAAAGTGCACCAAACACCACTTTACATTAATTAAAGTGCATCTACATACAGATTTCCACTTCTTCTTTACATTTGCTTATAAGCATCTCTCCCTCCCTCACAATAATGTCTGGGAGGACAACAAGGAGATGCAGACGTTCCCTTGGCACTGTAAGGGGGCCAGCAACAAATTTGTCCACAGGCAAAGGTGGACGTGGTGGTCAGTCCTCAGGCAAGGCATCATTTCCTCAATTTAGTGAGTTTGCCCATGCTATCCAGCCACAGCATGCAGAGAAGGTGGTGGACTGGCTTACTAAACCTTCTTCATTCTCTGTCACACAAGCAGAGACAAGTGTGCATTCCCCTGCAGTTGCCAGAGTGGATAAACCTGCTTCCTTGTCCACATCTATTCCTGCCATAGCCCCAACATCAGCCATGGAGGAGTCAGCTGAGTTATTTGACCACAGCATCAGCCACTTGCTCCTTGATGATGCCCAGCCATTACTGGAATTAGATATTGGTTCTGAGGTTGAGGATGACAGGAACATGAGCCTAGAGAGAGGGGAGAACACTGGTAGACAAATTGGCATTAATGTTCCCCCAGCCGCAGCGTATTGCTAAGTTGTCTCCAGTGGTAATGATGATGATGAAGATGGAGGAGATGGAGGTGATGATGATGATGAGGTCACTGATATGGCTTGGGTGCCAGATAGAGCAGAGGAGGAAACTGAAGGTGAGGCGGCACAACCCCAAGGAGACCGACATCAAGAAAGAGTAGAGAGCTGCCACCCTATTCCATCACATTCTGCAGCTGTTATCTCCTGGCACACTCCCCAAAGCTCAGCTGTCTGGGCCTTTTTCAACACATCTGCAGCAGATCGCACTGTTGCTATCTGCAAACTGTGTCTCAGGCACATCAAACGTGGAAAAAACACCAGCCATTTGGGTACCACATGCTTAACAAGGCATTTAATGTCCAACACTCAGCCCGTTTGCAAGAGCACCTAAAAGCCACACAAAAGAGGCACAAATCTGTCCCTCCTCCTTACCCACTTCAGTCTGCCCTTGCTTTACTGAGTCATTACCTCTCAGCAGCCTCCACTGACAGGGATGATGGTATAAAACAGGGTGTCCCAGGTGCTAGCAGCACATCTGCCAACAGCACACCACCAGCTGTAGACTGAGCCGGCAAATTTCTCTGCCAGCAAGCATGGGCTGGGATGATATATTTCGTTCACAGCACACTGGGTAACGCTGCTTGCAACTCGAAAGGATACAGGACAGGGCTCGGTGCTGCATCTTGTTGTGCCCCCACGTCTCCATACAGCTAGTGATGATGATGCCAAACCTGTGAGCTATACCCCCTCCTCCTCCACCACCTCCATGTCCTCCTCTGCAGAATTGTCCTATCAGGTACCCCCTAAGCATTCAAAGGGCTATTCCATGAGTCAAGCTAAAAGGTGCCATGCAGTGCTTCAGCTGGTGTGTTTAGGGGACAGGAACCACACTGGAGAAGAGATTCTGCAGCTCTGCAGGGACAGGCCCAGAGGTGGTTCACACAATGCCAGCTGGAGCCATGAATGGTGGTGTGTGATAATGGCTAAAAACTCCTGTCCGCCCTTAGACAGGGAAAGTTGACTCATGTGCCATGCCTGGCACATGTCCTCAATTTGGTGGTGCAGCGTTTCCTAAATACGTACCCAGGGTTACAAAATGTGCTAAAGCTGGCCAGAAAAGTCTGTAGCCATTTCAGGCGGTCATACACAGCCAGTGCTCGGTTGGCTGAAATTCAGCGGGAATTCCACCTGCCCGTAAACCGCCTGATTTGTGACATGCCCACCAGAATGGAATTCGACTTTGGCAATGCTGCAGCGGCTATACATGCAGCAGAGGGCTGTCAACAAATACCTGTGCGAGCATGGCACGAAGACAGGCTCAGGCCTTTTTTCCCCACGCCAGTGGCTGATCATTAAGGATGCATGCACTGTATTGTCACCATTTGAGGAAGCCACGAGGATGGTGAGCCATGACAGTACATGCATCAGTGACACAATCCCTGTTGTGTTCCTGCTGGAGCAGACTCTGCGTGGCATTATGGACAGGGCACTGGAGGCAGAGCAGCAGGAGGAAGAGAGGGACTTCCTTTCCTCTCAAAGCCCACTTTATCCAGACACCATCATTCATTTGTCACAGAACACACAGGAGGAGAGAGGGGAGGAGGATGAGGAGGATAATTCTGGCACTTTCATAGGCTTTGAAGAAGAGGAAGACATGCGCCAATCTGTAAGGGATGGCTTTCTAACACCAGGACCCTTGGGAGTAGTACATGGCTGGGAGGAGGAAGTTCCAGATGCTGTCATCGTGAGTGACCCCGAGGAGTCTGCTTCTCAAGCCTCTGCAAATTTGGAGCACATACGCAACCTCATGCTTCAAAGCCTGCGAAAGGACCCAAGAATACGTGGCATAAAGGAGAAGGATGATTACTGGTTGGCAACCCTCCTTGACCACCGTTTATAAGGGGAAGGTCTCAGAACTCATTCCCTTCCCACAGAGAGTGCAGGAGATAAAGTCTCTTGAGGACACATTAAAGAGGAATTTATTTTACGTTTTTCCTGTCTCCAATAGGTTACAGTGTCATTGAAAAAGTAATTTTGAGTCTTCTGTTGGTCAAGAGAGGAGCGTTGGAAAAGACGTCTGCCTAAGTGAGGCATTTCGGAATTTTTTTAGTCCTCGCTGCCCAGGGGTGTCAGCTTCCACATCCTCGGCAGCGTCTGCATCACATGGTGGACGATTACCTTGGGGCCAAAACAGAGATGGAGAGCTTTCCAGCTCACGATCTACTGACTTACTGGTTCATGAGAATAGACCACTGGCCAGAACTTGCCAAGTATGCTATTGAGTTGTTGTGCTGCCCTGCATCCAGCGTGCATTCAGACTGGGCATTCAGTGCTGCAGGAGGTTTCGTCACTGATCATAGAATCATTTGACTTTTATAAAAATGAATCAGTCCTGGATTACCAGCTATGAAGCCCCTGACGCCGATGACACTGATTAAGTCTTTTTGGGATGTGGAGTCTCTGCAGGACTTCGAGGCTGTCTATCTTTGAGGGTGTTCAATCGATTCATGTGGAAGAATGTTTTTGGCATAGGTTTTCTGGGCACAATTAACACCCAAAGACCAACTTTTCAGCACGTGTTTGAAAGGTGCTTTTAATTGCAATTTTTTTTGCCTTCATCAAGAGTATCTGTATAGGGTTACGGTGGGAAGGTGCCCCCCGACACCCAAAGAGTAATTTTTCTGCACCTGTTTAACAGGTGCATATCATTGCAATTTTTTACAGCAAGGTCAATTTTTGCTTTCATCAAGAGTACCTCTATAGGGTTACAGTGGGAAGGCACCACCGACACCCAAAGACTAATTTTTACGCACCCGTTACTTCTATCCAAAGTCAAAGTGACACCAGAATGTATCCAAAAAGTTTCTAATCTTGTACCCAGTGCACTAAATTGTGGCCTTATCATACACACTGGCACCCCAGCTGTTGCTGAGCAAAATAAAGGCAGCTTGCAGGGGAAATGTCATTTTTTTTATTTTAAAAATGCAATTATTGCTTTAGCAGATTCTAGACATGGTACAGATCTGCCACTTTACAGGTAGACTAAGGGGACCCCCTGGGCACTATATTGGAAGGAATTTTTCATTTTTATGCTTTCACTTTAAAAATCAAAAAATTACTGCTCATTTAAAAATGAAGTTTTTCACAAACTTTTTTTTTATTGATACATGTCCCCAGGACCCTGACCCCTATAACCAATGTATGCCCAATTACTTGCATAAAAGCCTTCAAAATGGGCACTTTTGATTTTTGATGTTTGAGCCCCATTGACTTTAATGGGGTTCGTTATTTGGGTCCGAACTTTTGCGGTGTTTGAAAGTTCTGGTGCGAAGCATACAGGGGTCCATTCGGCCCATCTCTAATTCCATGGTGATTAGATTAAGGTGAGTAAGTTACCTGCGCAATCATAATGCTGAGGTATTTTCCTAACATGCATTAAAACTAAAAAAGTGGTTGGATAAGCTGCAAAATGTAGTCAACATTACAGAACTATCCAGTTGAATGTGAATAACTGCTACGAGCTATAAAGATGGTACTGGGATTGAGGAACAGAAAATATCCAATATCTAAGAAAAGCCATTGATTTTTAACACAGAGGACCCTTGAAAGATCTCAGGGAACCCCTGCTAATAATTGTCATATTTACAAGTCACAGGGCATTAGTCTGCACATTTCTGTACAACAAATTTATTTTCAGTAATAATGAAAGGAAACAAAGAATAATAATAGTGAGAACAGAAGCGCAGATAGTGAAAATTGCAGTGCCTCACATTGATAGTAAGGGGAAAAGAACCTCCTTAAATTGGTGGTCGATGAAGTGCCCATATACACTGGCAGTGAGTGGAGTGCCCTGTTACACTAGTGGTCATTGGAGAAGTTCCACCTTACATTGGTGATCAATGGAAAGAATACACCTTACATTGGTGGTCAGAGAAAAAAATGTTCCTTTAACCTCCCTAGCGGGAATCCCAAGTGTGGCTCAGGGTGAATTTTCATTACCAAAAGCGGTAACCCCCGTGCAAAACTCGGGATTGCATCGCAGGATCCAGGCAAACTTGCCTTCGAGCGTTGCGATGCACGGGGACGAAGCTCGGCGCCAAATTCAAAAAGTTACATTAGTGTATCAAATTATTTCACATCCCTTTTGTCCCTAGTGCTTTGTCCAGTGCCCTGCCTGCAGTTTTATAATATATATACCATTCTTTCTGCCTGGAAACTTGAGAATGTCCATAGCAACCAAAAAGTGTCCCTTTACATCAAAAGCGGTTTTAGACCAGCTTGAAAACAGCAATATTAATTTAGAATCACTTGCAGAAGTGAGCGATAGTGATTAGCTGGCAAATTCGTCATCAAACACTGAAAGTAATGACAGTTACAATTCTGCAACTGAGCAAACTTCAGTGTTTTTGATTTGATTTACATTATTGAGTAAATTTTATTATTATTATATTATTATTTGTTTGAAATTATTTATAGTTATTTATTATATTATGATTTATATTATAATTTATGATCAAACTTTATCATACCCGGGATGTCTACTTGACTCTTGTTTGGAAGTGAGAAGTGAGGTATTCCTAAGAATTACAGGTCTACAATATAAAGCGACAAAATTATAATGTACTGCTTTCAGCACCAAAAATCATAATACATAATCATACCACAAGGGAGGTTAATTGGTGATAAATGGGAAGAATGCTCCTTACATTGGCAGTCCATAGCAGAAATGATCATCGGCACCGGTGGTAACTTATCAGAGAGGCATAAATTGCTCATTGCTCAAAAAACTCCTTGCAACCCATAAAGGAATCCCACAAATACAATGTAGAATATTTTTTATTGCATTGTATTTTACAATAAGGCATGAGTCTCAGTATATTTATTGTGTACACTCACAGAAATAAAAACAGTCTGTTATGATTGAAATTTCAGTTGTGGTGAATTGCCATAAAAGTTTAAATGTGGGAAACCTTATTTATATCCCCACAAAACAATCTGTTCTCTACATTTCAATTACACAGTCTGCACTTTATTGGGATGTTTAATCTCATGTATCTCCAGCAGGCATTTGAGATTCTAGTTATCTTGTGCATATACACCAGTATTTTTCAACCTTTTTTCAGTCAAGACACCCTTTAAAATTATGCACAATCCTAAGAAACCCCATTCTAAAATGCAAAAAACAAAACTAAGTTTTACATAATGCAGCAACATTTACATATGTTGGTTGCCCAAGGTTAGAGGTGATTTATTCTTCCAAAGTAAATATACAGTACCTTTGCACACTGGTACAGACTAGTATTCCAATGTTTCTCTTCTCCCTCAGTTCTGAGGGAGAGGGGCAGGGGATGCTGGCTGACATCCGATGTCCTCCTTATCAACAAAGGGCACCAGAAACCCAAAAGTTGCAATGGTGCACAGTGAAAAGCTGTGGCTTTGTGTAACTAAAAGGCAGGCTTGATCTACCTGCTAGCTTGTATACAATTTTAAAGCAATTTTTAGGCATTTTGCCAAGGCAACCCTAAAGAAACCTGAAGGCACCCTGGTCGAAAAAGGCTGATTTAGACAACTTGACAGAATATTAACACATTGTAATGTCTTTCCTGCACATTTTGGTGCATCACCTTCTAAATCATAACTAATTAAGGCAACATTATCTTTATAAACAGCATAAACAGCAATGATGTATTCTCTGACATCATTTTATAATGAAATGTGTGTCTGCAGTTATTTAACCACTGGCCTGTTGAAGTTCAGTGTTAAAATGATGTTGAACTTCTGTACAAGCCCTGAGTTGACAAGAGTTTAATAAACTAGTAAGAGCCCATCAACAGTTTACAATTCCAGACTAAACATGTTTTTGCCATAGGGAGAGTACAGCCTTATCTTGGCATATGTCATAGATTTGGACGATGGCAGGAGACAGCTTGGTTATCGTAAACACACAGACACATAGTCTAATCCGGGGTACATCTCTTTGGATAGGGCTACAGCTGCTCTCTATTAGATTTTGCAGATTCATGATCTCATTTTAGTGCCTCATTAAAGATTAAAGAAATGGATATGAAAGAGAAATGCACAGCGTAGCCATGAAACAGAACAGAATGAACTATCACATAAGTGGTAGAATGGTGTTTTGCATGTATATAGGCTGCTTTATGCTTTGTAATTGCAGCAATAATTGCTGTTTGTGTCACTCATGTTTCAATTGCTTCCATTTGTTTGGCTGCAATGGAGCTGACATCTGGTGCTTAGACCAATAATAGCTGCATTATATTACATAAGTATACATACAAATATATATGAGAGTAAGACTTTTATATTTGTATGTTTCTTGTTGGGGTTTGAATGAACCTACTTGAATGACTTCCAAATCTTTTTCGTTAGCATTTTGCCACCCTACCATCTTTAATCAGTTGTAGACATTGGGTGTGCTACGTATGCCAAAACAAACTTCATCAAAATACATAAGGCATATTTAGCGCAACCTTCCCTTCCACCCACTGCTACTACCTGCTACAGCAATTGCCAGCAAAGTTATACAGCCACTATTACAGCAGCTGCTGAAAAAATGGAGCACCTGAATAGTGTTAGTAAAAACTGTTCAGAAACTTGATTTTTGCTGGCCATACACGCACAGAATTTCATCCGATACTGGTCATTAGTTAGTGGACCTAACTTTACCAATGATTTTGACCGTGGATCCGAAGTGAAAACCTTTATTGTTTCAACTAAAGTGTATATGTCTATGTTGTAAATGAAACAATAGGAATATTCTGTCTTATATAATTTATATATGATTTTATTGTAATTCAACGGTCACTACGATCATGGAAATGATCATATAAGCGAGATTATTCTGTCAGTTAGTGGCTAATTCGCTTTCGACCAAATAATCGCTTAGTCTGCAAACGGCCAAAATTCTGTGCATGTATGGCCAGCATAAATCAAGTTTTTGAACAGTGTTTATTAACACTGTTCATATAATACAAAACAAGTAAGCACATGGGACTTTAAATGAGTTGGTCATAGAGGTCATGGTAATTAGTATAAGGATTTATTGAAGTTCCAAAAACATGATTATAAATTAGCATAAAAAACATCATAAGGCATGGTTTTACCATTGACATGTTGGTTACAGTAATAGGATACATAGATGCGTTTTGCGAGCTCTGCTTGCTTCCTCAGGAGTTGGTGTATATGCGGGATATCTAAAAGATAGTTGGTATCGATAAGATATAACATTCAATGATAATTATGGTCAGAAGAGAAGCACGTGGCCTCAAAGAGGCACCCCATACTTACATTATGGTCAATTGGTCCATAGGACTGATCTACAAAAGCAGCAGTGGAAAGTACTCCAACCAGGAGCTGAAGAGGCGTAACCTGCAGCAACCAAACAGGGGTCTGGCAGAAGGTGAACATGGCGAAGAAGGAGGATGAGAATATGGTGTATCCTGAAGTGCCCAAATGGCCACATATGTGATGATAGCTGTAAAAAAATTATATATGTATCTAGGTCAAAATAAAACTTGATAGTAGCTTGGGAGTATAAATAGTGTAGTATCGCTGTTGTATAGAGAACTCCATGACATAGTAGGCATGGATACAAACAGGGAAGAGAAGGAGGTGATGAGGAGAGTGTAAAGAGTGCTAGAGTGTGAGAAAGAAATTTGAATCATAAAAAGAGATTATGTTCCTTGGTGTGCCTCATTAACCATATACAGTATAACAGCAATGTTGGCAGTAAAATATATATAAATCTAAAAGTAATCACCATGATGGTGAAGTAAAAGTATAAAAATTTAAATATCTTTATATGTCCATGTTGTATACTGAAATGAGAAAAGAGCACAAAGAAAAAAGGATAGACATGAAAAAATACACAGAGTGAAGGAAAAAAAAAACAGGGTGAGGAAGAGAGAAAGAAAGATAAAGAGATGTTTCCTGTTGATTGGTAATATAACAATTCACACCTTGTGTGTACGAGTGGAGTTGGGTAGAGTAGAATGACATGGTAAATGTCTGTGGTGTGCTTACCCCTGTGTAGAACCTCTCAAATGTGAGAGGACAATCCAAGTGAGGAAAGAAAGGAGAGTTCACCATGTCACAACCCCCAAACCTAAATCCCCAAGTGGGAGCATTGGGCTACGCCCCTATGCCATACAAACGTGGCTACGGTGTGTTCCTGCGCTGTGCATGCGCGAGCACCTCCAACCAACGGGATGACGCACTGCACACCAAAACGTGGAGCCGCTGCAATGCGGACGTCACATGATGGGTGCAGATGTATGGCGCCGATGTAAAGGTGGCCCCACCCATACAAGAATTGGAGGGGAGGGGACAGCAGGGGGGAGGAAAGCCCCCCATTTATACATCGCAGCTCCTGAAGAGGAGAAAACAAAACCGCGACCACCAATGGACACAGCACATAGGAGACAATACCATAAACTAACCAGAATAGCATGAAGGAATAGTATGATACTCATATGTACGCGTATAATGGCAATAAATAGTAGTAGGTATGACCATGAGAGCAGCAAACAGACCAAGTGGGCTAATAGGTGTCTTCCACCTTAGTAATTAGAGAAGAAAAGAGAGCGGTCTGGGTACTGCCTCTTAATATAACACAACTCCATCCCTGTAAAACATATAATACAAAATGAGTTAGCCCATGGGACTTTAAATGAGTTGGTCATAGAGGTCATGACAATTAGTATAAGGATTTATTGAAGTTCCAAAAACATGGTTATAAGTGAGCATAAAAACATCATAAGGCATGGTTTGACCATTGACATGTTGGTTACAGTAATAGGATATTATTATTATACAGGATTTATATAGCGCCGACAGTTTACGCAGCGCTTTACAACATTAGGGCAGACAGTACAAGTACAATACAATTCAATACAGGAGGAATCAGAGGGCCCTGCTCATTAGAGCTTACAATCTAGGAGGGACACATAGTATACATATACAACTTTTGTACTCGATGCGTTTCGCAAGATCTGCTCGCTTCCTCAGGAGTTGGTGTATATGCGGGATATCTAAAAGATAGTAGGTATCGATAAGATATAACATTCAATGATAATTATGGTCAGAAGAGAAGCACGTGGCCTCAAAGAGGCACCCCATACTTACATTATGGTCAATTGGTCCATAGGACTGATCTACAAAAGCAGCAGTGGAAAGTACTCCAACTGGGACCTGAAGAGGCGTAACCCGCATCAACCAAACAGGGGCCTGGCAGAAGGTGAACATGGGAAAGGAGGAGGATGAGAATATGGTGTATCCTGAAGTGCCCAAATGGCCACATATGTCATGATAGCTGTAATAAAATTATATTTGTATCTAGGTCAAAATAAAACTTGATAGTAGCTTGGGAGTATAAATAGTGTAGTATTGCTGTTTTGTATAGAGAACTCAATGACATAGTAGGCGTGGATACAAACAGGGAAGAGAAGAGGTGATGAGGAGAGTGTAGAGTGCGAAAGTGTGAGAAAGAAATTTTAACACTGTTCAGATGTTCCTTTTTTTTCAGCAGCTGCTGTAATAGTGGCTGTATAACTTTGCTGGCAAATGCTGTAGGAGGTAGTAGCAGTGGGGGGGGAGGACAGGTTGCGCTACATATGCCTTATGTTCTTTGATGAAGTTTGTTTTGATTAGAGTTACAATGTAACATTGTTGTTGCTTTGTATTTACTGAGTTTCAATCATTTGCAGATCTAAGGGGTGACCTTTGGATCTGCAAATTATATCAGTTAAAGCAACCTCGCAATTCAAAAAAAAAGTTCTGTTTAATAAAGTTGTTCCTATTTAAAGTGATACTAAAGTCTAATTTTTTCGGCATAAAAGGTCCGACGGTCTTTCCGACAGACTTCCGACAGACTTTCGAACGAACGGACTTGCCTACACACGATCACACCAAAGTCCGACGGATTCATACGTGATGACGTACGACCGGACTAAAATAAGGACGTTGATAGCCAGTAGCCAATAGCTGCCCTAGCGTCGGTTTTCGTCCGTCAGCCTAGCATACAGACGAGCGGATTTTTCATCGGAAAGATTTGAAACATGTTTCAAATCTTTCCGATGAAAAAGTCCGTCTGATTTTCACCCGAAAAAGTCCGCTGCAAGTCTGATGAAGCCCACACACGCTTGGATTGTCTAACGGATTCGTCCCGTCGGACCAGTCTGGTCGAAAAGTCTGCCCGTGTGTACACGGCATTAGAGTAATCTGAAAAGTAAACAAATGGGGAAATTGATATGATAACTATAGACTGGAGTTAAAAAATCCCCAAAAAATCAAAATATATTTCTGTTTGTTCAAACGGTGACTGAAGAGATTATTACCAATAACCAAATAATTAAAATCAGTCACTGAGACAAGCTCTGGAAGAAAAAATGGTTAAGGCTAGGTTCACACTTTTTTATGAAGTTGCAGGTATGGGAATCGGAGTGATTCCCACACCCGCAACCACCTGCAGTGAAAATGCACTGCTCCGTGAAAACACACGGGGCTGCCATTCATTCTGAATGACACTTCCATGTATGCAAAATCACAGTGCGTGTGCGGGAACTGCAGGGACATCTTATGGTCAAAAAGACCATGCGATTTCCTTGTGACCGCATTTTTAAAAAGGTGTATGCGTCATTATTTTGCGGAAACGCAGGCGCAGCAGCCCATTAATTTGAATGGGCTGCCGTGCTCGTGCAAACGCGGCCCACAAAAACACATAGGTGTGAACCTAGCGTTAGTGTTTACATCATCTTATAAGGGTGGTAATGTTATAATGCTGCAAACTGAACAGTATGTACATCTGTATAAATTGCTAACTTCAAATACAGAATAGTATACAGAGGGACCTCCTGCCCTTGTTGGAAGAAAATCAGGAATACAATGACACCTCACAAATAGAATCTAGCCCAGTACCCAATACACAAGTACAAGGTGATTCACGATTCAAGAACAAATCCAATCAATTCCCTGACCTCACTATAAATCCCCAAATATCGCTATGATGAAAGTGAATTTAAAAGAACGCCAATGTCAACCAATATTTCCAACCTTACTATGCAACAACAACAAGCTCTAAGACAGTTACACTGTAGATAGGACACAGTTATCAAGCACTCGGACAAGGGTGGAAACATAATACTTATGATCCAACAACAATATGAAACAATGTGTTTCAATATCTTAAATAATGTTGAGTGGTATCGGCCAATCACGGTCAAAACCACATCTCAACTTAAGCAGGAATATAAACAGCTTGTGTGTATATATGTATGTATGTGTGTCTATATATATATGTGTGTGTGTGTGTGTATGTATATGTACATCCTTGTGGAGGTCTTATTTCACAAACAAACATATGAGTATTTAAATATACCCTTTCCAAGGGAAGCTATTTTTTGATGCTATTCCAAAAATACACAAAAATAAAGAGACACCCCCATGTAGACCGATAGTGTCAGGATCGGCTCCATTACAGAGAATGCAAGCATATTTGTGGATTTTTTCCTCATGCCTCAGGTTACTGGACTTCCCTCTTATGTTAGAGGTACGTCAGACCTCCTTAAATGGCTGGATCGATTGATAATCCCTCCCAACACACTTTTGGTCACAATTGACGTAGAGGCATTATACTCCAGTATTCTACACGAATTAGGTTTACAAACCATTAAAATGTTCCTAATGGAACAAGACCATCGGCAGCGGGAGTTCTACTCATTTGTGTTGAGGTTACTATCCTACATCCTAAAGCATAATTGGTTTTCATTTCTTCATTCCCACTACCTCCAGGTACAGGGCGTTGCCATGGGCACTTGGGGGGAGGGACATGAGATTTTTTCAAATGAGGCATTCCATCAATACCTGGACCAAGCAATATGCTGGTTTAGGTATATCGATTATATTCTTTTGATTTGGACAGATACTGTCGAATCACTACAGGAATTTATGCATTAGCTGAACATTAATAGGTTTAATTTGAAATTCACGGTGAATTGGCACAAGGAAAGTATATAATTCTTGGACTTACTGATATATAAAGATTCATCCAATAATCTAGCCAGAAAACTGTATCGCAAAAGCACCGCGGGCAACACGCTGCTGCATGCACAGAGCGGACACCCTATCTCTCTCGTTCACAGCATACCATATGCTCAGTATATCCGCTTTCAGTGGAACTGTACACATGAATCAGAGTTTAGGACTCAAGCAGCAAAGCTCCGTTTACGACGGCATCAACGGGGATACAGTAAAAGCCTACTTAGGAAGGCATGCAATAAAGCTCTAAATAAGAGATAGGAATTCATTGCTTTATTCCAAGGCAAAATCTAATCCAGAACATCAGACTACCAAGCTTATTACCAGATATTCCGCCCAGCATCAACAACTTCACATATGCATGGAAAAACATTGGCATTTTCTAAGTGAAGATGCCATTCTTCATAAATATGTTAAAACACTCCAGAAATAGTATTTGGTAAAAGTCCCTCAATAGGCAATAAAATAACAACAAGCCAATACAGACCAAATGATGACACTACACCGATAGATTGAGGAATCTCCACTTGCGGACAGTGCACTTATTGCCCATGGGTACAGATGGGCACAAGATTCCATCTGCCCAATGGGGAAATGTTCTATCCACGTTTCCATGCAACTTGCAACATGCAGGGAGTGATTTATCTGATGGTGTGTAGATGCAGAGCATTCTATGTAGGCAGGACGATTTGCCAGAAGCAGCGCATAAAGGATCATATCCATTACTCTCAATTCACCAAAATGCTTACTTAGGTTTGCTGCCACTTGGGCCTGTACGACAAATTTGACACTACCTTTGTCCAGTTCATTGTTTTGGAAGTAGACCCACGTGGCGGCAACTGGGATAAAATCCATTCTCACATTCTCCAGAAGGAGACATTCTGGATTGAGCGTTTTGAAGAAACCAAGCCACCAGGTATCAATGAGATGCTATCACACGGACCCTTCTTTTGAGGGACCAGTGTGGTGGCTACATTGACCCCTGGTCAGGCATTCATACTAATTTACATCTATAAATGCTACATGTTATATGTCACACGATATGCTGTGCCAACCTGGCATCACATCAAAAAGCAAATTTTAAATCCACATGGGGTTTCCCTTGTCTGCAAATTATCAAATAGACCCAAACAAGAAATGCTTTTTAAGTCTATGTTTTATAGAAAGTAGGTATTAATACATCATTGATCCAAAGTATATTGGACTGCTATATTTGAACTTATCTATCTGCTAATCTATCTATCTGCCGTTCCGAAGCCGACCGGGCTCAGGAAAGCTCGTACGTGCTCGGCCGGGCGGCGCATGCACAGTAGCGTGATTGCACCGCCTAGCGCCATTTTTTAAAAGAAATGTCTCCAACCTGTGTGCCGCGGCGTCTCTGCTGCCGGGCCATGGAGGAGACAATGTCAGCAGGGCGGCGGCGGGGTAGAGAGATGACATTACTGTTCTGCCCTCCTCCATCTGGTGGCAGCCAGGCAGCTTGGCAAGTGACATCCCCATCTGGTGGCAGCCAGGCAAGTGACATCCCCATCTGGTGGCAGCCAGGCAAGTGACATCCCCATCTGGTGGCAGCCAGGCAGCGTGGCAAGTGACATCCCCATCTGGTGGCAGGCAGCGTGGCAAGTGACATCCCCATCTGGTGGCAGGCAGCGTGGCAAGTGACATCCCCATCTGGTGGCAGGCAGCGTGGCAAGTGACATCCCCATCTGGTGGCAGGCAGCGTGGCAAGTGACATTTCCATCTGGTGGCAGGCAGCGTGGCAAGTGACATCTCCATCTGGTGGCAGGCATAGTGGCAAGTGACACGCTCAGGGCTTCCAATGATTCTGCATTATGGTGAGTTGAACTATTTCATTTTATATTACAATGTAAAGATAGAAATAATGCGTTTCAATCATCCTGACACCATACCAACCATGGTGCCGGGGATGATTGAAGTACTAACGCCAGCCATTGCCCTAAAAAATTGCCTGCGAAAAATCCTTACCCCTCACGGGGGGGCGGCATTGAAGGACCCGGCCTTGGGGCGGCAAAGGGAGTAAATCCGGGCCTGCCTATGCACCTCCACATCCCAACAGATATGCAGACCTTTTGCTGCTACTCAGCATCAGGGCCAGTGGTTTTTCACCTGCACTTTTGGAGGGGGCCCCTCTGCAGTTACGATTCCCCTGGTGTAGGTGAGCATTGAAACTTTCTGTTAAAACACTGTAATTTTGGTGAGTTCACATATGCTGTATACCTTAATAGTTATAGTTTATATTGTATCCTAATTAAAGTATGTTCTAACTAGAAACATTAAAGCTCCTGAAGAAGTGACAGCTCAGGTCACGAAACATGTAGAACGAACAATTCTTTTTAATCTAAAAGAACACCCACGAGGGTAAAAAGGGCTGCGCACCCCACAAGATGCATAAGAAAAGAAAAACACGAAAGGGAGCCGGCAACAGTATATAATCCAGTATACAGCAGTATACAATGCAGTATCTCGTACAATACAGTATATCCGAGGCAACAAGATCAAATTATATTAGCATTGAAGTGCTGACGCGTTTCGACCCCAGTGGGTCTTCTTCAGAGGACAGATGGTTAACAGCTGTGAAAATGTAGGCATGTATCACAATCTTTCAAAAAAGCACCAGGCAAAACAGAAAATATGGAATAAATTAAATTTATATGTATGCATGAACGTCTTCATATTTTATATAATTACCAGTCAAGTTGCTTCCAGTGGCTATAGGTGACCATGATGTGATGGAGTAGTTCCCTCCCCTTTCTCCTCTGCTTCCCAGGTGGTGGGCCAACCCCCCAGAGAGCAGGTATTGAGCCGACTTGCCTTACAAGGGATCACACACAAACTGCCCCCAAACAACCGGAGGAGGGGGGGGAGTGTGTACACCGCACCTATGGTGAAATAACAGCAATGCTAGTTGGAAGCAAGAACAAAAAGAGTTGCATGTTCCCAAAATGGTAAAAACGAATAGCAAATTACACTAGCTGTAAGCTAGACCAATGTGGGTGGTGGTTCATAGGTAGGTCCAATGCATGTGCAGGGAGCATGGCATGTCAAGGGAAAAAAAAAAAAAACTTGCATTATTATGCGGTATTCACGACAACATACAGCCATCAAAAAGATCATAAAACGGCATTGGAACATCCTTACGGATGATCCCAAATTGAGAAACTTTGTTCCCAAACAACCGACTATTACGTACAAAAGAGCCATGTCATTAAAGGATAAACTGGTCCAGAGCGAATACAATGAGAATGAGATCAGGAGATACAACCATTGCTCCATAGTTGGCTCCTTCCCATGCGGACACTGCTCCTATTGTTCACATATCAAAAAAGAAAAAATCTCTGTTCTCCCCAATGGAAACACATTCACACCCAAACACTTTGTAAACTGCCACACACGTGGAGTGGTATATCTTTTGAAATGTGAATGTGGGGCCTATTATGTGGGGAAAAAAAGGCAGGAATTCTGGAAACGCATCTCCCAACATATATACAGCATGCAGGTGGGGAAGCCATACCTCCCCATTGGGAGACATGTGATTTCAGCACATAATTACAGAGTCCCAAAAGTCACCTTCATGGCCCTTGGTAGGATGCACATTCCTAATAGAGGTGGCGATTGGAATAAGGCTCTGCTACAAAAAGAGCCCAATACCCAAGTTAAGATTTTGAGGTCCAGGATCCCCTCTACCTTTGATCCTAAACAACCAAAAAATTCTTCCCAACGTGGCCAAGGACGTAATAAACAACAAAAAAGAGATCGTAGTCACAGGAATTCACCTGAACAAGACCCTAAAAGATGGACAAGGGACACCAAATCTTTATCGGTTTCCCATGACGTTCAATCTGACCCTGGAGTGATTAAGAATTCTCTCGCCGACATGGGCCAGACACCTACTCCTGAAATTAATACCAACATCTCCTCACTACAGGAGATCCCTAAACATTCTCATCCATCATCTAGCTCCACCAAAGCAGCGCCACAAAAAGCTTTAAACTCCACTCTGGGACTAGGGTCCCCACAAACCAACAAAACCGGCAAGGGCTTGGACCCCTTCATAGTCCGGATTCAACAAACCACCTGAGTGTAATCAACCTTTCCTCCATAAAGCTATCCCCAGTGGAAATACAACTCCTATCTTGTGGATTAACATTTTGTCCTGAACAGAATTTCAATACGTTTGAAACTATTACTGATTTACAATTTTTTGCACGCAAGCTACTAAGTATGACTCCAACTCTGACACTGTGGAGGGACCCACATACACCATGAAAGAATGTAAGGCCCTACGCGATCTAACTCTTCTCTATCAAGAGAACAATACGGTAGATTTAATCGATCAAATTGATTTGGATGCCTTACTGCAGGAGGTTGACAAACCGATTTCAAATCCCTTATTGATGTTTAAAAAGGCCTCCACAACATTTCCTTCTTCCAGCATTAATCCGAATGTGGCTGTGTTTCTGAAGCAGACCATTCGTGATATATGCAAATTATCTCAGTCCAAATCTAAACCTCGGAATCTTTCATACGACGAAAATCAAGCCCTCCATTGCCTCATAAAAAAACCTAAAATCGTTATAAAACCCTCTAACAAAGGGGTATGTGTGGTCATCATGAACAACGACGACTACACTTCAATGTGCTTGAATATTCTAGAGAACAGGGAATGGTACAGACAAATCTCGGCCCTTAATATCAACCAATATAATTCCACCTTTTACACTATGGTTGATCGCGCATTTTACACATGCGCGATTTCCAAGAATACTTATGAATTCATCAGGACTCCACACCCCAAGATAGCCACCTTCTATAGTCTACCTAAAATTCATAAAGATTCTACTAAGCTGACTGGACGTCCCATTGTCTCTGGTAATGGGGCCATATCTAAAAACCTAAGCCGTGTCATAGATGCTCACCTCCAACCCCTAGTTCTGTCTCTGCCATCATTTGTCAAGGATACGATACAGTTTTCACAACTGATCAACGATCTAAAAATATCAGACGATGCCATCTTGGTCATGATTGATGTCGAGGCCCTATACAGCAGTATTCCTCATTCTCTTGGTTTATCCGCTGTGCAGAGGGCTCTCCAACAATATTCACAGTATGACTCGGCATTGAATGATTTCATCCTAAGGGGCTTACAGTATATACTACATCACAATTATTTCTGTTTCGACAACTCCCACTACCTCCAGGTACAGGGTATGGCTATGGGCACATGTTGTGCCCCCTCATACGCCAACCTGTACCTGGGGGAGTGGGAGAAATCCCTCCTGGATGACGGGGACCTCTTCATGTACACCAGCCATATATCTAAATGGCTGAGGTACATTGACAAAGTCTTCGTCGTCTGGGAGGGACCCGAGGCTAAACTAATTGAATTTTTCTTGTCAAAAGAAGTTTATTGAGTATACAATGTTATAAAGATACATAAAGTAAGTTTACAAGGATCTATAAAGTAAGCTCATTGTTTTACAGTAGGGTTTATATAGGTAAATATCATGAAATTTCAAATATTAAACATTGGGTTCACGTAAACCTAAATTAAATTAAACCTAAATATGGATCTGGTTGTATTATTTTTTTAAATATTTTTTTAAATATTTTAGATGCAATCACGAAGACTTCCTTCCAGAAGGTTTGGATTACTGGGCACGTCCACCATATGTGTAAATATGTGCCTATTTCTGGGCATCCTCGAAAACAAAGAGTTGAGGTATTAGGTGAATATTTTGCCACTCTAGCGGGTACAAGGTACCAGCGAGTTAGGACTTTATAATTTGTCTCCAGTGCTAAGATGTTGGGTGAAGATGACTTAGATGTGAGCCATATGTTAGACCAGTCCGTGTCTTCTAAAGTTCGTCCCAGGTCCTCCTCCCACCTCTGAACGTAAGAGGGTCTATTAAGATTTGCTACTCCATATAATTGATTATAAAGTGATGAAATTGTACCTTTAGCAAATGGATCTTTTGTACAGATTGATTCAAAAATGGATAATTGGGATAATGGTGTATCCCCTTTTAGGAATGGTGTATAGAAATTTTTGATTTGGAGATATCTAAATATCTCAGAGTTTGGTAGATCATTTTTTTCTCTAAGCGATGGGAATGAAAGGAATGATTTAGATGCTATGAAGTCATTTAGTGTCTGAATGCCTGATGTTGTCCAAGCTTTAAAAGAATTTGGGTAGATCCATGCCGGATAAAAGGCCGGATTTCTGATAAAAGAAAGGAGAGGATTGTGTGGAGATTGTAACTGATATTTGGTTTTTAGTTTATCCCAGAGAGATAAGAAGTGTTTAGTTATGGGATTATGAATTTTAAAGCGGTCTTTAGGATCAAGCCATAATAAATTTAATATTAATAGAGGGTCATTTTCTGAAGCCTCTATAAATACCCATAATGGGATTTCCTGTTTTGCATGGTATTTGGACAGACTGGCCAAATGTGCTGCTCTGTAGTAGTTAGTAAAATTAGGGTATCCCAGGCCTCCTTTATTTTTGGGAAGATGTAGTGTGTGTATAGGTATACATGGTTTAGAAGAGCCCCATATAAACGAAGTTGCTCTTTTTTGTACTATTCTCAAAAAATAGGAAGGAATTGGAATAGGGAGGACTCTGAATAGATAAAGCAATTTGGGTAGAATAGTCATTTTGATTGCATTAATCTTCCCTATCCAGGATAAAGGAAGTTGCGACCATTGTTTTATTAGATTTGTGATCTGTCTTAATACAGGAGGATAATTGGTTGAGAATAAGTCAGAATGAGATGCTGTTAAATGAATTCCAAGATATGGGATTGATTTTTCTGCCCATGTGAATGGGAGTGCAGCCCTAGCCGGGATCAATTCCATGTTTGTGAGTGAAATATTAAGCACTAGGCATTTCTTAGGATTAATCATAAGGCCGGATAGGGCTGCAAATCCATCAAGAGCTGGTATTAAGTTAGGACCAGAGACCTGTGGTGATGATAGAAAAAGTAATATATCGTCTGCAAATATACATAATTTGTGTGTAATACCTCCTACTTCAATGCCAGTTATAGTTTGGTTTGTTCTGATGTATTGGGCCATGGGTTCGAGTATAAGGGCAAATAATAAGGGAGATAATGGGCAACCCTGTCGGGTACCTCTTTCGATATTAAAGGCTTCAGATTTGTATCCAGCATATTTTATATAGGCTTTGGGTTTATTATATAATGCTTTGATCCATGTTAAAAAGTGGGGTCCAAAACCCCATTTTTGTAATGAATATTGCATATATTGCCAGGATACTGTGTCAAATGCCCTCTTAATATCGAGAGATAGAAAACATAAAGGGATTTTCCGTTTTTTAGCAATATGTGCCAATAACATTGCCCTGCGTATATCATCGCCTGCCTGTCTATTTGGCATGAAGCCTACTTGATCTCTATGTATTAATTTTCCTATAATGCTATTGAGGCGTTTTGCTATTATTTTTGCTAATAATTTAATATCGAGGTTTAACAGAGAGATAGGCCGATAATTCACACAGGAAGTATCATCAGAAAGGGGTTTTGGGATCATACAAACAATTGCCATTAGTGTTTCTTGCCGAAAAGAATGTCCATCTAGAAGTTTGTTAAAAGTTTCAGTGAGAATGGGAGAGAGTATTTCTGAGAATGTTTTATAGTATAAAGCTGAGTAGCCGTCTGGGCCTGGTCTTTTGTTAAGTTTTAGGTCTTTTATGGCGTTAGCAACTTCATCTATAGTTATAGGCTCATCCAAACTGCTTTTTTGATTCTGAGATAACTCAGGTAAGGTTATTTTTGAGAAGAAGGATTCAGCTTCTGTAGGATTAAATTCATTGTTTGTCTTTATGAAAACAATTTATGGACTATTTTAACTGGATTACAAGTATAAACATTTTTGGATAATTTCAAACGTATTGGTTTGAAAGATTTGTTAGTTGAATTTAATGCCCGAGCCAAATATGTACCTGGTTTGTTTGTATTCATGTAGAAATTGTGTTTGGAGCGTTTGAGGGATTTATCAACTGACTCAGTGAGAAATAGATCGTATTCCAATCTAGATTTTTCCAGATGAGATTTTGTACTCTGAGATGGATTATCTTGAAATGATATGTAGGCTGCATTAAAATTGAGTTCTAGTTTTTTTGCTAGATTTTTGCGTTCCCGTTTAAATAGTGCCATTTGTCTTTGTATTGTACCACGCAAGACAGGCTTATGAGCTTCCCACAGTGTTATTGGGGAGATGTCTGTTGTATTATTAATTGATATGTATTCCTTTAAAGCTTGTTCAATGGCCATCTGATGTAGTGGGTGTTTGAGCATTATGTCCGGTAAGTACCACGTTGGGTCATGCGCTTTTGGTATGGCTGAGGCTATAGTAGTGTATACTGCATTATGGTCAGACCACGGAATCGGAATTATATCTGATGCAATAATTTCTGGTATCATTCCTATTGTTAGAAAAATATGATCTATTCTGGTGAAGGTTTGATGAGGGTGCGAGAAATAAGTGAATTTCTTTTTCATTGGGTTACTTTCTCTCCATGAATCTACCAGATTGTATTTGGAAAGAAGTTGAGAAAAAGGTAATCTAGAGGTTATTTTGGATGGTGTAAAAGGTGATTTATCTAGAAATGGGAGGAGGACCTGGTTCGAATCCCCACACATTATTACTGTTCCTATTTTGTGTGTATTAATCACTTGTAATATATGTGAGAGGAATGGTGTAGGTTGTTTGTTAGGAGCGTAGTAGGAAATCACAGTGATTGCTGTATCCATTATATAACCCATGAGTATCAGGTATCTACCTTCTGGGTCTTTAATTTCTGATGATAAGGTGAATGGTGTGGATCGGTGAAATGCAATTAGAGTTCCCCTTTGCTTGGTACAGGCAGAAGCCGTGTAAATTTGTTGATATAAAGGAGAAATATATTTTGGAGTAGAATCTTTGGTGAAGTGTGTTTCTTGGAGGCATACTATGTGAGCCTTCTTGTTATGGAAAGTACGGAAGGCTTTGGTCCTTTTTTGAGGGACATTTATTCCCTGAACATTCAGGGAAAGTATATTCAGTGGTGCCATGGCAACAGATCAAATAGTTTTGACTTACTTTTTGTTATGCAGAGCTGACTGCGCAGATCAACCTGTGTGGACTGAAGAGATGAATAGATAGAAAAGAAACCAGTGAATTCTGGAGTAAAGAGTAAACAAAAAACCTATGAGATTAGATGATACATTGTATAAATTATTTTTTGCAAGTAATCACAATTTACCCGTGAAAGAGAATAAATATCTCTCTAAGGGGAATAAGTGCCTTCGTCACACTCCCACATAATATGGTTGGGAGAATGAGGAGGGCTAATGGGGGTACACGGATCTTCCGCTTACAGGAGAGAAGTGCTATGTCAAAAGACATCAAAATGATGTTTCAATAATTGGAGTGCAGAATATAGTTTTTGTTAAAATTATTTATTCCAGGGTGGTTGTATATGGTTAGTCTTGCCCTAGGCTAAATAATTCAGTTAGAAAGGTACTGTTAATAACTTTGGTATTGATGAAGATAGTTTGAATTATTTTGGGATTTTAACCCTTTTAGAGTAAACAATTACATATTTTATTCATATGTAACTGTTTAGATATGTTAACTCATAAAATTGAGGTTGTATTGCTTCAGATTAGAATAAACAAAAACATAATTCTAGGAACTAGTTAGGTAATAATATATTTGTTTTAAGAAAAGAAAGAAAAAGCTTCCATTACTTCTGGATTATTGAACATATTTGTCCTAAAAAGTAATAAATCTATTGTTATTACCTGATAATATATAACTGAACAAGAATTTCCTTATTTCACTTATATATTCTAAGGCTATATGAATCAGAAGTAATAAGAAATATAACTGGAATGTAACATGATCCCACACAGTGTGTGACTATCAGAATGCAGTTACATTCAGTTATAAATATAGTTTTTTTTATAGAGAACCATCTCTTAGTATAATAAATGAAGAGATATCAGGAATTAGGATGTCAGTCCATTGAATCTTCTTGGTCCATGGATGATGTGGCATAACGGCCTCTTTTGTGAGAATGATGATTCCCATTTTGTTCTGAAATTTTCTGGGTGCTGCCTGAAGGTGAAGATGACACCATTCTTCTGCGTGTGGGAGTGTTGCTGCTTGTGGGTTCTGTCAGATTTAATTTTAAAAGGGTTTGTTGTAGTTCATCTGCTGATCTGCTTCTGTAAATTGTACCTTGGTAGTTAAATCTGACTGAAAAGGGAAAGCCCCATTGATACATAATGTTGTGGCGTTGCAGTTCCATTAGTTGGGGTTTCATGGATCGTCTTTTAGTAATAGTAAGTTGGGATAGGTCAGCAAAAATTTGATAATTGTGTCCTTGAAAATTAAGTTCCTTTTTTTCTCTTGCAGCAATTAGTATTTGTTCTTTCGTTCTGTAATAATGAAATTTTGTGATTATATCACCTGGGGGTCCATCTTTCTTTTTGGCTGTGAGGGCTCTGTGTACTCTGTCCAGTTCTAAACGTTCAATAGGGATATCTGGCTTTAGTTCTTGTAATAGAGCAGTAATAGTAGATTGCAGGTCTGTCACAGTTTCAGGTATTCCCCTTATGCGCAAGTTTGAACGTCTGGCTCTATTTTCATAATCTTCAAGCTTAGTTTGAAGTATTAAATTCTCTTTTTTTAATTGTTCCAATTCTGTTATATTTTCTTGGGTTGTAATTTTAATTGCATCCATTTTTATTTCTAAGGCTGCGGTGCGGTTTCCCGGCTCTCTTATTTCTTTGGTTAGGCTTTTTGTTATTTGGTCTGAGGTTTGTTTTAAAGCCTTATGAAGCATCTTTTAAAATTGTAATAATATTACTGGGGATACTGAGGAGGCTTGTGAAGAAGTTTGTGAGAGGATTTGTTCTGTATCTGACTCAAATGGAGAGTCTTGCTGTGACATTTTCTGTCTGTGAGAGCGCCCTGATGCTGTATCTTGTGAGGTGATTGGAGCTGCTTCAGCTGCAGTGAGTGCCTGTGAGCTCTTTGTGAGGTGATTTTTATTTCTGCCACGGTTTCCTCCCAGTACCATATTTTCTGCCCAAACTTTCACAGTTTGTTCCCTGGGGCAAAAAGGTTCAAATGGATACCTTTTGAGCCTGCAGGCTCCGCATTGTCCTTCTCTTCTCTCCTCAGCGGTGTGGAGCTCTAACAATGCATGTCTGCTCCGCTAGGCTCCGCCTCCTGCCCCCCTAATTGAATTTTTCAACCTGATCAATGTGAATGATCGTAATCCTAAATTCACAATGACCCACAACCACCACAGTGTCACCTTTTTGGATGTCTCCATTTTTTGTTACCTCCGAAAGAAAGCTGTCCAGCACTTTGTTTCGGAAGAGAATCGCTGGGAACACTGTTCTCCACGCGGATAGCTTCCACCCCACACCACTAAAAAATTTGATTCCCTATGGACAATACCTGTGCCTCCCTCGCAATTGTTCAAATGATGTTCTCTTCAAAAAAGAAGTGGAAGAGCTCCAAAGTCGACTGTTAGCAAGGGGATACAGCCGATCTTGCCTTAAAAAAGCTTACAATCAAGCATTAGGACAATCTAGAGTTCAGCTGCTATTTCAACCAAAACCCACCAAGAGTTCCGAATGTAGTCTCACTAGTTGGAAGCAAGAACAAAAAGAGTTGCATGTTCCCAAAATGGTAAAAACGAATAGCAAATTACACTAGCTGTAAGCTAGACCAATGTCGGTGGTGGTTCATAGGTAGGTCCATGCGTGTGCAGGGAGCATGGCATGTCAAAGGAAAAAAAAAAAAAAAAAAAACTCGCATTATTATGCGGTATTCACGACAACATACAGCCATCAAAAAGATCATAAAATGGCATTGGAACATCCTTACGGATGATACCAAATTGAGAAACTTTGTTCCCAAACAACCGACTATTACGTACAAAAGAGCCATGTCATTAAAGGATAAACTGGTCCAGAGCGAATACAAGAATGAGATCAGGAGATACAACCATTGCTCCATAGTTGGCTCCTTCCCATGCGGACACTGCTCCTATTGTTCACATATCAAAAAAGAAAAAATCTCTGTTCTCCCCAATGGAAACACATTCACACCCAAACACTTTGTAAACTGCCACACACGTGGAGTGGTATATCTTATGGAATGTGAATGTGGGGCCTATTATGTGGGGAAAACCAGGCAGAAATTCTGGAAATGCATCTCCCAACATATATACAGCATGCAGGTGGGGAATCCGTACCTCCCTATTGGGAGACATGTGATTTCAGCACATAATTACAGAGTCCCAAAAGTCACCTTCATGGCCCTTGGTAGGATGCACATTCCTAATAGAGGTGGCGATTGGAATAAGGCTCTGCTACAAAAAGAGCAGAGATGGATATTCGAATTACAGGCCACCTCCCCCCCAGGCCTGAATGAATCCATTTCATTCGCTCCTTTCCTGCAGGGGTTTTCCTCTGGAAAGACACAATAAGCGAATCAGATAGCGATGAAACTTTGGATTTATTTCGGATACATCTTGAAACTTAGTTCTACGTGAGATATACATCACCCAATAGTCCTCTTACATCAGAAAGACTATACTACCTTTCACCTACCTTTGGAATACCGTAGAAAGTGTTAGGATTAATAACCCCTGATACTGGTTCCTAGTTTCATCTCCCTCTGTGTACTCTTGGCAGCAGTTTGAGAAATTGATTCAAATCATGCTTTCCACAAATTATTCCTGCCTTGTGTACATGTTATCGTTAATAATTAGATTTGACTGTCCACAACCCCTCTAATTATGTGATTCACCATTCCCTAACTTGAACAACACAATACATAGGAGTCAGCATTTCCGTTTGGGAATAACTACACATGCTTAGAGGGATATTGCTTTAGACTAAAGCCAATTCATAGTTCTGTCTTTTTCCGTTGTTTTGTTCATGTTATGGTTTATTAATTATGCAAGTCTTATTTTTCATGGAAGTGGCAACCTGCAAACAGTGTATATTTCAGAGTCAACAAATGATCACTCATAAGTTATATGGAAGTTGATCGCCCAGTCGTTGCCCAATGGCAAGGTTTACAAATTGTTTTTCTTTTGTTTCTTGTTCCCCTCCCTCCCTCTGTTTTCCTCCACCCACCCATTTCTCTTTTATGTGGGTGGAGATGCCAATTTGGCCATCCCCCAGGCTTGGTGGTGTTCTCCCTCCGGGGGGTGGGATTGCGTCCTACTTGCCTTCCTGGCAGGGTAAGAGGGATGGCGCAAGGGCCCTGCGCCTCCTTGATGTGCCCACCAGGTGGCGGCACCTGATTTGGGTGCTCTCCTCTTCCCTGCCAGCGGCGTCCCGTATCCTTTCCGGATGCTGTGCTCACGCGCACGATGGTGTGCGCGTGACGTCACGGCGCCTCGCAATTGTGGCGGAAGCTACGGGGGACCCGGTATGACTTTTCTTCCGGGACACCGGGGGGGTCACTCAACGTGCGTCTATTGGCGCCATTCTCTCCCCAAATTGGGGGAGGCATCTGGGGAGTGTCATCTGCACCTGAGAGTATTTTGAAATTAATCTGTATTCTGATAAATATACCGGGCGGTGGGGGAGGTTTAGTATTACCTTTCAAATCCCGCTTAACGCCCGCACGTTGCAATCACAAACTGCTTGGTAAGATACTTACGCTTTTTCCTACTGTTCCTTGTGATGTGATTCACATCATGCCTATTTGTCTACTTTTGTATTTTGTACTTTTATTCATTCACTCTTTAACGCCAACATAATCACAATTCCTTAGAGTCTTTGGCATCCTGATTTGACCAACTGTGTCCTCACAAAAGGTAATCACTATTGCTCTCAGTATATAACTCTTAGTAAGGGGTCCTTCTCACTCATCACGTTTTGGTTTGTTCGGCTGCTGTGCACCCTGTTTTGTCACTCACACCTGCCACCACTCCTGGTCTTCCCACTTTCTTCACCTCTTCAGTCATTTTCCTCTCCTTTCCAGCCTAATGGCGGGTCTGTTTTTTTCACTTCACATACCGGTATCCTAATCCCAATTTTATTTTGGGATTAACCGTCTTTCTCCCACCAACATTTTTGGTCGGTGGACGGTCCATGCGTGCTGGCAGTTGGCTTGTCATTCCAGCTCCCCATACCTGTCCTGCCCCTTCTTTATTTCCCTTCCCCCCCTTTTTTTCCCTCACTGCTTTTCCTCACTTGTCCACGATCATCACTTTCCCTTCTCCCCCCCCTCCCTCCCCCCAACACTCCCCAACCCTTCCCCCCCACCCCTTCCTCCCCTCCCTTCCCCTCAGCACATCCCCTGCTTTGCCCCACGCTTCCTGCTTTCCTCCCCCCATTTCCCCCTTCCCTCCTCTTTCCCTCCCCCCTCTTTCCCTCCCCCCTCCCCCCTCCCCTTTTTTTTTTTCCCTTGACATGCCATGCTCCCTGCACACGCATGGACCTACCTATGAACCACCACCCACATTGTTCTAGCTTACAGCTAGTGTAATTTGCTATTCGTTTTTACCATTTTGGGAACATGCAACTCTTTTTGTTCTTGCTTCCAACTAGCATTGCTGTTATTTCACCATCGGTGCAGTGTACACACTCCCCCCCCTCCGGTTGTTTGGGGGCAGTTTGTGTGTGATCCCTTGTAAGGCAAGTCGGCTCGATACCTGCTTTCTGGGGGGGTTGGTGCCACAACCTGGTAAGCAGAGGAGAAAGGGGAGGGAACTACTCCATCTCATCATGGTCACCTATAGCCACTGGAAGCAACTTGACTGGTAATTATATAAAATATGAAGATGTTCATGCATACATATAAATTTAATTTATATTTTCTGTTTTGCCTGGTGCTTTTTTGAAAGATTGTGATACATGTCTACATTTTCACAGCTGTTAACCATCTGTCCTCTGAAGAAGACCCACTGGGGTCGAAAAGCGTCAGGACTTCAATACTAATATAATTTGACCTTGTTGCCTCGGATATACTGTATTGTACGAGATACTGCATTGTATACTGCTGTATACTGGATTATATACTGTTGCCGGCTCCCTTTTTTAACAATTTTTGTACCACATCTCATGTCTTGACTTTTAATGTCTGAAATTACTAATATGTTTTACAGCCTTTGTATTAATAAAAATTATATTTGACCATTCTATCACCTTTTTGAAGTGTATATCACTGGCTGCATTAAAGCCCCGTTAGGGGGGTTTCGTGTTTTTCTTTTACCCACGAGGAATACATACATCTCAGTGTGGGCATTTTCCTGATATGTATAGTATTGCCCCATAGGAAGTATAGTATTTAGTATCTCCTCTAGAAAAGAAACAGCGTGTCCTATATCTCTTTTTATAAATCATGTGTTGTATATGTATGTATTTTATGAGAACTATTAAAAAATGTGTTATTATTTTTATACATTATCCATTATTCCCAATTTCAGTATTTTCAGATTATGTAGGATGTGGCACATTTATACTAAAGGTATTTGATTGCCACCTCAGGGCATTGCAATCAACTGAATTTCATAAACAAATATCTGTCTGAATGATGGATATTTTCAGCAAGAATTTCTTCTGTTATTGATGTAGCTAGAATTGAAAAATGTGATAACAACTAAAGTAAAGGATTGTCTTAAAGTTCACCACCTGGTTATCCCAACCTTCTATTCCAAAATACACAAAAAATTACATGATTCACTAGGGAGACCCACAAACTCAATAATGGGTCTTTTAATGGAAAAAAAAATGCATATACGGTATGATGATCAAGTATTACAAGCATATGTAGCCTTACTTTACTGAAGACACGCTTCTTTTTTTGCCTTTGGATGCCAAAGTGGTACCTAAGGATTCTTTTCTGATCAGTCTAGACATTAGGCATCAGACATGATGCATTATACTGTATTTCTCAGTCCTTCATAATTGGGAAAGTAAAGTAGTATTAAAGGTTCGGCTTTTAAAAAAAAAAAATAACAAACATGTTATACTATCCTGCTCTGTGCAGTGGTTTTGCACAGAGCAGCACAGATCCTTCTCTTTTTGGGGTCCCTGGCAGCGCTCCTGGCTCTTCCTTCTTGACTAGGGCCCCTAATAGCAAGCTGCTTGCTATGGGGACACTGGTTCATGCTCGCTCCCAAGCCCTGCTCTATGTGTGCCTAAGAGGCCTATCCCCGCCCCTCGCTCTCTTCTCATTGGCTCGCTGGCTGTGATTGACAGCAATGGGATCCAAAGGATTCTTCTACTATCTTGGCCAATGAAGAGAGGGAGTTCCAGGACAGCTGAGGCTCTCGTGTACATCGTTGGATCGAGAGGGGGCTCAGGTGAGTATTAAGGGGAGCTGTGGGGGGAGTACCATGCAGAAGATTTTGAAGAATACATGAAGGTGAAAAATCTTCAGCCTTTACAACCTGGAAGCTGATTTGTTTCTAAGCAGAACTGCACCACATTTTTCACACTCCAGCTTTAGTAAATCTCCCCCAGTATATTCATTTCGGAACTTCTAGACTTTTTATTACATCTAAAGCATGTTCACTTTGCAAAGTAATTTTTCACTTTACATGGGAACTTTCACTAACTTTAGTGAATGTGTTTTTCAAAGAATATTATTTTACATACAAGGACAATTTAAAAACTTGTTTTTTGCTTGGGAATTAAAACATAATTACAGTCAACAGAGTTTCACTTCATTCACTATGGGGTTGATTTACTAAGGCAAATCCACTGTGCACTGCAAGTACACTTGGAAGTGCAGTCACTGTAGATCTGAGGGGAAGATCTAAAGTGAGGGGAACTCTGCAGATTCTATCACGAAATCACGTGCAAGCAAAAATGCTGTTTTTTGTTTTCCTTGCATGTCCCCCTCAGATCTACAGCGACTGCGCTTCCAAGTACACTTGCAGTGCATGTGTAGTGTACAGTGGATTTGCCTTTAGTAAATACACCCCCCAGTTTTTTATTTTTGATGAGACCATTTACCTCCAATCACAGGGCAGGGTTTCTAACTGTCCATCATTTTATGGATAGTTTGTAAAAATCACCTTGGTTTTTCCTGTCTGTAAAAGTCTGTAAATGGCACAAACTGTCCGGCGGCAGGCCTTGGGAGGCTCAAACTGTCATAGAGACTACAGGGGGAAGCCAGCCTCTTATTTTGTATAAACCACGTATCACATATAAGAAAGCACTCTACATGTTTTTCCAACAGGGTGTTTGATGAGAATAGAGAAAGATCTTGCAACAATTATAGAACCTCCCAATGTCAATAATGCACTTTTATTTACAAATATAAGACAACCTCCCATGATATCTATTCTTGAACATAAATCATTTTGGCCCAAACGTTTTGTTATTTGTGGTACAAAAGTGGCGTATGTTCCAATCTGTGATTGTGGTAGTGACTGCTAGGAATTAGCCAAATGTACCTGAGTTCCGTTTGAGGAGGGTTCGGAAAACTTTACTGATGTTCAGATGCTGATTGATGTCAATGGGAGCTTAATGTTAAAAACAAGTATTGATTATTTTCTGGGCTAATGGGCAAGTAAAACAAATGGCATGGGGGTCTAGGTACTGCCCTGGAGAACATCTACCAATACAAAAAAGGTTTTTAAAAATCCCATTTAGAAGGGATTTGCAATTTTAATAATGCTTACAATGGAACAACAATAACATGCATGGGGATGCCCTTAACCTGCCTTTGAAGTGGCACGTCTGTACCGTGTGTAAGAAAAAAAAAATGCTGTTTAAATTGCTGGTAAATGACGCCTCTCGGCCACCTATTTCTGTTTGTAAAAAAAACTCTTTCATTTATACAGGCCCTGTATGCTAGATGAGGGTCTGGTATAGATATTAATGGAGGATCTCGCGCAATAAGAACTTTATGGGATTTATGCAAAAAATACATACCAGACCCTTATTCTTGATCCTTGATGAGAGTCTAGTATGGATGTCAAGGGGAACCCCACACAAAAAAAAACTGGTGTCCCTCCAAATTCCATACCAGACCTTTTGGGCCTGACATGAATTTAACCACTTCAGCCCCGGAAGGATTTACCCCCTTCCTGACCAGAGCACTTTTTACAATTTGGCACTGCGTCGCTTTAACTGCTAATTTTGTGGTCATGGAATGCTGTACCCAAAAGAAATTTGCATCCTTTTCTTCCCACAAATAGAGCTTTCTTTTGATGGTATTTGATCACCTCTGCGTTTTTTATTTTTTGCGCTATAAACTTAAAAAGACCGAAAATTTTGTAAAAAAATTATATTTTCAACTTTTTGTTATAAAAAACTCAATTTTAGTCATACATTTAGGCCAAAATGTATTCGGCCACATGTCCTTGGTAAAAAAAATGTCAATACGTGTATATTTATTGGTTTGCGCAAAAGTTATAGCGTCTACAAACTAGGGTACATTTTCTGGAATTTACACAGCTTTTAGTTTATGACTGCCTATCTCATTTCTTGAGGTGCAAAAATGGCAGGGCAGTACAAACCCCCCAAATGACCCCATTTTGGAAAGTAGACACCCCAAGGAAATTGCTGAGAGGCATGTTAAGGCCATTGAATGTTACATTTTTTTTGTTCTAAGTGATTGAATAATGATAAAAAAATAAATATATTTTGGTCATTTGGGGTTGGTTTGTGCCATATGGGCATTCCATGGCCTACGAAACTGTGATAGGCAGTGAAGAGTGAAATCAAAAATTTACACCCTTAGAAAGCCTGAAGACGGTGCTTGGTTTTCGGGGTCCCGTACGCAGCTAGGCTCCCAAAAAGTCTCACACATGTGGTATCCCCGAACTCAGGACAAGCAACAGAATGTATTTTGGGGTGTAATTTCACATATTCCCATGGCATGTTTGAGTAATATATCATTTAGTGACAACTTGGTGCAAAAAAAAAAAATGGTCTTTTTTCCCACAACTTGTGTCACAATATAAATATTCCATGGACTCGACATGCCTCTCAGCAAATAGCTTGGGGTGTCTACTTTCCAAAATGGGGTCATTTGGGGGGGATTTGAACTGTCCTGGCATTTTATGCACAACATTTAGAAGCTTATGTCACACATCACCCACTCTTCTAACCACTTGAAGACGAAGCCCTTTCTGACACTTTTTGTTTACATGAGAAAATTTTTTGTTTTTTGCAAGAAAATTACTTTGAACCCCCAAATATTATATATTTTTTTTAAAGCAAAGGCCCTACAGATTAAAATGGTGGGTGTTTCATTTTTTTTTTCACACAGTATTTGCGCAGCGATTTTTCAAACGCATTTTTTTGGGAAAAAACACACTTTTTTTAAATTTTAATGCACTAAATCACACTATATTTCCAAAATGTTTGATGAAATAAAAAAGATGATCTTAGGCCGGGTACATGGATACCAAACACGACATGCTTTAAAATTGCGCACAAACATGCAGTGGCGACAAACTAAATACATTTTTAAAAGCCTTTAAAAGCCTTTACAGGTTACCACTTTAGATTTACAGAGGAGGTCTACTGCTAAAATTACTGCCCTCTATCTGACATTTGCGGTGATACCTCCCATGCATGGTGCAATTGCTGTTTACATTTGATGCCAGACCGATGCTTGCGTTCACCTTTGCGCGAGAGCAGGGGGGACAGTGGTGCTTTTTTTTTTTGTTTGCTTTTTGCTTTTTTATCTTATTTTTAAACTGTTCCTTTTTATTTATTTTTTTTTTAGCATTTTTATTGTATGTAAATATCCCCTATGACAGCAATAGGTAGTGACAGGTACTCTTTTTTTGAAAAAATTGGGGTCTAGATCTCTCCTCTGCCCTCAAAGCATCTGACCACACCAAGATTGGTGTGATAAAATGCTTTCCCAATTTCCCAATGGCGCTGTTTACATCTGGCGAAATCTAAGTCATAAAATGCTCGTAGCTTCAGGTTTCTTAGGCCATAGAGATGATTGGAGCCATTCTGGTCTCTGATCAGCTCTATGGTCAGCTGGCCGAATCAATGGCTGCATTCTCAGGTTCCCTGTTGGGACAGGAGAGCCAGAGAAAAACATGGAAGACGGTGGGAGGGGGGGCATTCCCTCGCACTGCTTTTAAAAGCAGTCTAGAGGCTAATTGGCTGCTAGGATTGCTTTTACATGAAAGCCAACCGCTGGCTGAAAAGAATGATTCCAAGATGATACCTAAACCTGCAGGCATCATTCTGGTATAACCACTTAAAGTCCAGCAACATACCAGTACCTTGCTGGTCCTTGTTGAGCATATATTGTAAACTTTTTTTTCATGCAGCCTGTGGGCTGCATGAAAAAAAGAGATTGATAGGTGGGTATGCCCACCATTAGAATACCTCCCTTCATCCACCCACTTCTAATGATGGGCATATATGCACCGTTTATATATGCAGAAGCATGGGGGCATCCTCCCGTAAAAGGTAGGAGCAAATCACTCCTCCACCCACTGCTGCCCCCACGCTTCGGCATATATGCTGAAGTATGTAACTGTGGTGGTGAAATCACCTCCGACAGCGCTGGAGTCATGCCTTTATGTATCGTGGGAGCAAATGCTGTTGCTGTCAAGATAAATAAATCCGCGCTGCAACTGAATGGCGTATCTGCTAAGCAAATGATGGTTAACAATAAAACAAAGTAATATTACAGTATAACAGTAAGACTTACCATACCTGCAAAGCAAATAATAGTAAAAAATAAAACATTTAACGCAACCTGTGCCTAAAATATATATATGATATGACAAGATAAATAAATCCGCGCTGCAGCTGAATGGCGTACCTGAAAACAAAAGAATGGTTAACAATAAAACACAGTAAACTATAAAAAAATTACATACCTGAAAAGCAAACATGATAAAACATAACAACAATAAAACATTGCAGAATAGAATACAGTAAAAAAGAGCAGAACAATAGAGAGAGAATAGAGAGAGAGAGAGAGAGAGAGAGAGAGAGAGAGAACAATAAAACGACAACTATTTTTGTTTTTTTATTTTATATTTTTTTGTGTAATTTTTTTTTACATTTTTTTTATAACTGTAACTATTATAACTGTAACCGGTTCCAGGTTTGGGTCTCTCAAAATGCGATGGCATCTTGGGAGACCCTGTGAAAGTGTGTCCTAGTCTGTGCAATGCTGTACCCTACGCTAAAACTCAACTAGTGTATGGTAGCGCTCAAAACATTCACCAATGCAAAGACCAGGATTGCCAGGACAGGAGGGACAATAATAGCGGGTGTCACGCCTATATCTGCACTTTCTGCAGACACGACATTTTCTTTGGGGGGCTCGTTGGGTAGGGGTACTCGGGAGGACATAAGGAAAATGCCTCTCATGCAGCCGGCTTACTGCATTTGGTTGGGGAAGGTGAGGTGGAGCACCCTCTGGATACAGAAGGGCTCTGACGATCTCTTCCTGGAATTTAAGTCCAGCTGCTAAATGTAAGCAGATAGGCGGGTCTCTTAGGTGATGTAATTGACCAAATATGGCCATCTCACACATTGTATTAACATCTTTGTGGATCTGATTAAAGTTAATTTGAGGGAAGGAAATCGTATTTTCAACATACAGTGACTTTCGGATCTTTCATATTATTGTGAATGTAAATATACTGTAAAGTGCCTCTAAGCAGGATGAAAAAGCATTATCTGGTTGTGATACAATATGATTCATTATGCCAATGAACAAGAGGCAGTTCAGTGTGTCATCATACAAAAGTGTGTCATCATACAAAACATAAGCACAGTTTGTATCTATGTTTAATAATACTGTAGTATTGTATCTTCTCTATGATCTACAATAAAGCATTCTTTAGGCTGCATTCATAGGTGTTAGAGACATTATTTCTCCAAGAACTTGGGCTTGTCATATGTCTATGTATTCATGTCTTCCATGATGACCTAAACAAAGTGATGGATACTTGAGAAACATAGATTAAAAAAAGTAACTATAAAGTGGGTGATGTAGAGGGGAAAGGGGTATAGAATAGGGAAGAGGTATGGGAGGAGAAATGGAGAACAGACAATCTCAGAGTAGTGGAGAACCAAAAGACAGGGTTACACAACTTGTTCAGATTCATATGTCAGATATTAGGGATCGATATTCATTATCTGAATCCCTAAATGACAAAAGGAGGTAGTTGTCCATTTGAGTGTAAAGTTTTTCTGAATTTTTTTCAATCTGTTACACAGAATTATTATGTTTGGTGCCTAAGATTAGTGCATGTTTAATATGAAATGTAGCGCTGGTAGATTTACAATCTACCGCAGATTAGGTAAATTTAGTAAATTGTGTGTTAGGAAGGTTAAAAGTTCGCCTCTGTTCCAGCTTGGCTGACGTTGTGTGTGCTTCCATGCTGACCGGTGGGTGTCGCTGTTACCATTAGTCAGTTTTGGAAGGGCAACGTGTCGAAGTGTATAGATGCTCCTCTGTCTCGGAGACAAGCTCGGTGGAGGTGGTCCTCCGAGTTGCATTCTGGGAAGGGGGTATTTATGGGACAGACGCCATGTTCTAAGGTCGTTTTGCAGCCACCTGCTGGCCCTCCTGGCTGACAGGTATGCGTTAAGGAGCTACCTCGTGGTCCTCCGATCGGGAGGCCCACGATGCTACGGCGCAGGGGTGGTTCCAGAGGCTTGTCTGAGGCCTACCACCGCGGCCGAGGATTGGCCCTGAGCTGTCGGTCCTGTGTGACGAAGCTGGACAGCCGAGGAGATCCCAGGGAAGGACCCGTCTTGGAGAGATCACGCAGTGTGCTGGTCTATAGAGGGGCCTGGTGACTCGGCTGGAGGACGTATCCAAAAGAAGTAATCATACAGCATAGTGTCGCCGGTTCAGCTTAAAGGTTCAGGCACTGTGACTGACTGTTCACTGCAGAAAATCTGATACATCCTGTGGCAGAGGATCGTGCAGATTTACCCCCCCAAATGAGTCTGTGGCAGAGACTTTAGATTCGTGCTGCGTACTGGCTGCTAGACTGGGGAGAGAGGCCTATCCAGACGAGCAAAGAGTGCGTCCCATGAGGGGAACACATTCCACATAATTATCTGAATTCTACCGGGACATTTGTCGCTAAGATTTTTGTAAGAAGATATTTGAGTTTCTCCTGAAGGTTTCCTTTTCCGTCTCTTTCCTGCTACTTCCTAAAGTTTGACTGTTCAATAAAGCATTGAAAATGTACTCCAGTGTTGGTGCGTGTGTCGTCCAGCAGTAAACTCAACGGTACCCCTAGACCCGGTGCCGGTGAAACAGAGGGAAGCAAAGTGACGGTAACAGACCCGCTTAAACCAGCAGCTCCACCGTGAGTTAGTGATACAGAAATATGATGAGATCACCATATGTTTCCAGCTCGTGTATAGAATTAGGTAAAGGGATCTCAGGATTACTTCTAAAAAAAAAAAAAAAAATCTTCAAACTAGCTTATGTTGACGTGTTTGAGAGGGATGTGATATATCTGGATTCTTCTTAAAGTGATTGTAAAGCTTCATTTTTTTTTTTAAATAACAAACATATAATACTTACCTCCACTGTGCAGTTTTGCACAGAGTGGCCCCGATCCTCGACTTCTGGGGTACCTCGGCGGCTCTCGCGGCTCCTCCTCTTATCAGATAACCCCTATAAGAAGCGATCTCTCGGGTGGTTACCTTGTAGGTGCACTCCCGAGTCCATCATTTGGCATCCATAGACGCCGAATGTAGGACTCGGCCCCGCCCCCCAGCGCCATCATTGGATTTGATTGACAGCAGCAGGAGCTAATGGCTGCGCTGCTACCAATCTATCCAATCAAGAGCCAAGAACTCCGGGCAGAGGGACAGCGCGTCTCCGCTGTGGGAAATTCCAGAGCTCAGGTAAGTAAAATGGGAGGGCTGGGGGGCTGGTCACTGCCAGGTGTTTTTTCACCTTCATGCATAGAATGCATGAAGGTGAAAAAACACGAGGGTTTAGAACCCCTTTAATGTGTCATTGGTTGAGGAGTAAGTGTAAATGTGGAGTGGACAGTGGATAGGCTCGATGGATACCATTACTCTGGGAAAGTATTCTGAAAGATTCTCATTGGCTATTATGACGGCAATAGGTTCCAAGTTGAAGGTTCCAATGCAACTGGGCGTATGAGGGCCTAGAGCTTTGTGTTGAAGGAAAGATGCCATAAAATTCAAATTTACACTGTCCATAAATCTTTTTGGCATCTATGAAAACAAATATGTGGGATAATGGGTACATAAGTGTGGCGCTAAATAATCATGTACATTAGTGGACAAGGCCTGACAGAATGGAAATCCGTGAGGAAAATAGTCCAATAAAGTGTATTAATGAAACACCAAAACAACTTGTGTGTTAGACTAGTGAAAATGATAAATACGTGGGTTAATCAGAAGGGACCAACCAACATCAAAGGCAGTACTGGTACGAACCCCTGACTATACCCAATGTGAGAAAGGGATCAAGGGGTACTCACTCACTAATCTTCATTCAAAAAAGTGATAAATTTAAAACCATAAAAGTGATGTGGTGACATATATGCAAATTATAAATAGTGAAATACAATAACAGCCAATGTAGCTGTCATAAAAACGTCCTGTCAATAGTTAAATAAGAAAACTTCAGTGACCGACATTCAAAAAAAAAAAAAAAAAAGAATCAAAAGTCTGTAGTTGTCAAGATGATTGGTAGAAGACCTTCAGTCCAGGGATGGCATCCACAGGACAAGGGGCTCAGCATATATCAAGATGGAGTAGGTAAAACATACCTTACCGGAAATGGTGGACCCCTCGGCCAGCGGCCTAGGGGTCTAACAGGCTTAAGGATATGGGAGAAGACTTCCACGACAGTTGGAGGGGTTGGAGGGGACCCTCGACACTCACCAACCGACCTCTCAAGTAGTGATGACTCACGGTCTGCAAGGGTTCAATCGGAGGATGTTCACAAACAAGCCGCTTCAAAAGGCCAGGTATGGGTCCTCAAAATGGGGTTTTAAAAGAAGAAAACCACCCCATAGTGTAAATCCGCTTACTCAGAAGCATTTATTTAGTAAAACGAAGGTTAAACAACACGCCTTAACCCGGACACTCACAGTCAGGTATAGACAATAAAAAGCGCTATAAGATAAAAGTGGCAAGACAGGCATAACCACCCGACGCGTTTCGTCCTACGGGACTTCAACTGGGGTACATGACTGTCTGCCACCAATGCCTGTATATATATATAAAACTCATAATTACCTAATGATAGCAGCTGTTTGTGCCATGTGTGCCGTTACTTCCGGGTTATCCGGAAGAGGGCGTCTAAATAGAGAAACCGCCAATCACGAAGAGACGAGACCTGGCTCCAAACCAAGCCTCTCTATGGACGGTCCCATCAAGGTGTAGCGTGGGCGGCGTCAACCTCCCTGATGGGAGGCAACGTCCATACGTGTCACCTCCCAGGGCCAATCACGGCCCAAATGCTAGAGGCGTCATACGCAGCGTCCATGAAGGGGCGGAGCTAACGAACCGACCATGGTGTCAGTTCCGTAGCCGTCGGAAATGACGAACGATGGGACGCAGAAGCGTCACGTGGGAGCGCTCACTGAGAAGACGTGTGCGACGTCAGTTCGTGATCTCCGGAAGTGACGAGGGGTGGAACGCACATGTGAACCAAGCCTCCCTGAACATGGGACGCAAACATAATAGTCCGTCACTAAAAATACACATAACGTACTGTGAAGGCTGGCACGCATGTGCGGTCCAGCCTCTAAAGGGGAAAGAAGAAAGAAATTTAGTATAACATGGCTCAAACGTCGCTAGATACAATAACCTGATACTGGCTAATAATACGATATGTTACCATACTGTAGAAATGTATAAAATTCACGAAATTCATGGAGGGTATCTAAATAAACTATACCAATATAATGTATAGCTCCAAACGGCTAATCAAAATCAACCAAAATAGGGGTTATAGAGAACAGTAAAATAGGTACATATTATTAGCAACAAATAATGTGTAAAAGGGGGGGGGGAAATATATTCAGCTAATTATAACCCCAAATCTCCATCTTAACACAAATACGCGAAATGAAAATAACATAAAATTGCAAAAAGGATTAGAAATACAGTGATTCAGAGAGAGAGGACTACTGGTGTAACTATCACGACTGGTTAATAAAAGCATTTATATCCCAGTCGACATTGAGGCCAAAAGGTAGGTAACATTTTAGTTGGTGTATCCAGAAAGTTTCCAATCTGGACACGCCCCTTTTCATCGACGCGCCCCTCCAATGTGGAATAAATTTATCAATAACTTGGAATTGAATACCATTCGGATTTTGGTTGTGACATTGCAAAAAGTGTTTAGGGACACTATGATTCGTAAGGCCTTTTTTAATATTAGCTATGTGTTCATTACCTCTCACTGATAATGTACGTATGGTCCAGCCTACATACTGTTTTTTGCAGGGACATGTGATCAAATAGACCACATATCTGGTCTCACATGTCAAGAAATGTTTTATCTGGTATTCCTTCCCCGTAAAGGTGGAGGTGAATGTCTCCGTTCGTCTGCGTCCATTGATGTTGTGCAGACATACGTTACAACGTTTACAAGGGAAAAAGCCCTTCATATTGTGAAAAAATGAACGAATCGGAGGGGGATCGATAACATTAGCGGCGATTTGGCCTCTAATGGAAGGAGCCCCTTTAAAAATAATACCACTTCGTTCAGGGAGGACCGGACCCAATATCGGGTCATTCTTAAGAACTTTCCAGTGTCTAGCAAGGATTGCTTTGATCTGTTTATGTTGTATCGAGAAATTAGTTAGCAAGGACCATTTGTGTTTATTATTAGAGTTGTTTTTGGGGTGTCCCATCAATAAAGATTCCCTATTGATCTGAGCGATGTTCATAATTTCACTGTCCACATCTCCGGGGTCGTAGCCCTTATCGATGAACCTGGACCTTAAAATTTGTGTCTGTTGGAAGTACTCAGTAAGGTTGCTACAGTTGCGTCTAATCCGTGTGAATTGGCTACGTGGCACCGATTTCAGCCACGTGGCGTGGTGGCAACTATCGACCGGAATGTAACCATTCCGGTCGGTTGGTTTAAAAAATGTTTTAGTCTCTAGATGATCATTAACTACCATTATTTCTAGATCCAAAAAATGGATAGATGAAGCACTGATCTCATATTTTAGTTCAATCCCAATCTTATTATCATTGAGTGTCTTCAAAAAGGCATGTAAGGTATCCACGCTCCCTCTCCAGAGGAGGAGGATGTCGTCTATGTACCTCGCCCAGAGAGCTAACTCCGGGGGGTCGAGGGCATAGACGACATCCTCCTCCCACCGGGCCATAAAAATGTTGGCCAGGCTAGGGGCGAATTTAGCGCCCATAGCCACTCCCTTTCGTTGTATATAAAAATTTCCGTTATACCAGAAATAATTATGTGTAGTCGCGAACCTCAGCAGGTCCATAATGAATCTCTGCTGGGTTCTTGGGATAGAATCCTCTCTAGATAGAAAGAGTTCAACTGCAGCCAATCCCTCATCATGAGGTATGGAAGTATATAACGACGTTACATCAGCGGTAACGAGAAGTAGGTCTTTACTATAAGCTATATTATTGAGTTTGGAGATAGTATCTTTAGTATCTTTAAGATAGGATGGTGTAGATCGTACAATGGGCTGTAAGAAAAAATCTATATATTTCCCTATGCGGGAAGTAATGGACTCAATACCGCTAATAATGGGGCGGCCAGGTGGTTGAGTAACACTTTTATGTACCTTTGGTAAATAGTAGATTACCGGGATTCTCGGGGCAGTCGGAATAAGAAAACTTTTTTCTTTATTATTTAGGATACCAAGTTGAAAACCAGTATCCACCAAGTCCGTGAGTGACCTCTTAAAGGATACTGTGGGGTTGGTATAGATCCTAGAGTATGTGTCCGTATCCCCCAGGATTCTAGTCATTTCTAAGTGGTAATCATTTTTATCTAATACAACTATTCCCCCCCCCTTATCAGCAGGACGGATAACTAAGTCTTTACGTTCGCATAGTTCCTTAAGTCCGATTCTTATAGTGGGGTTACTATATACTCTTTTAGATGGTAATTTGTCCAGGTCTTGTAGAACTAAGTCCCGAAACACTTTAATGGAAGGGGCAGTAGGGCCAGGGGGGTTGAAGAGGGAAGGGTTTGAGAGTCCTGAATGGACTATATGTGAATTGGTCTCTATTTTCGGTCTCGTGGGGTTAGAGATGATATATCTCTGTACATTTAGTTTTCGTACATATTTCTGGATGTCTATAAAAGTATTAAATTTATTTAATTTATTCGGAGGAGCAAACTTGAGGCCTTTCTCCAAGACCAAAAGTTCTGCTTCCGAAAGAGAAGTTTTACTCAAATTAAATATCCCACTTTCTGTCAGACCCTTTTTCTTTTGTCGGGAGCGCCTCCCCCCTCTGGTCCCGCGTTTCCGTCTATGGCTCGCTTGAATCTCACTTGTTCTTTGGGAAAATCCCCTTGGTAGGAGGGGCCTGGTTGTGGTTGGTTATAATTAAAAGGAGATTTATTATAATAACTGTAGTCCGTCTCTCTATATGGATGATAAGAGTTAAGATTCTCACGTGATCTGTCCTCTCTCAGAGGGGAATACCTATTAAACGTACGTATAGGTGTCCTTTGTGGATAAGAATATTCATATTGTTCATTATATCTGTCGTGGTAGTTATCTCTTTTCGGTGTCAGTCTCTGGCCCTCATAGTGAGAGGACCTATCTCTCTGACCTCTCCCCCTCCCTCTCCCCACTCTCTCCCTACCTCTAGGGTGTGTCGGGGGTCCCCTCCGGTGTGGGTTGGGTGTATGGGGGGGGCCAACCGATAATGGTCAGCGGCCCTACGGTCTATCACACCTGTATTTTTCAACGGTGGTTGGGGGTGGGGAAGTTGTTGCTCCGAGACTTCCATCTGGCAGGGGCCGTTCTCGGGGGCAACCAGTTCACCATCCTTATTCTGCCAGGAAAAAACATTCCCATTTTTGTAGTCATTAACATCCCTGGTATATTTTTTTTGTTTCTTAATTTTCTGATCTTTTTCTTCCTTCTCAAGGAGATTTCTCAGGGCGGTAGAATGTGTGGCATATTCTGGAGAGGATCTAAAGGGAATCAGTTTTTCTTTGATTTCCTTTATCTCCCTATCTATGACTATCATTCTGGCTCTTTTTTTGTCCACTAGAAATTTTAAAAGAGAGATCCCCACTTCATTAAAATAACGAAACCAAGATTCTAATTCAAGATCTCCCTGTTGTGGGTATACGTTCCACCTTAGGCCTCTAGGGACCATATGTTCCTTGGTATACTGCTCCAAAAAAACGATATCCCAATCCAAGTGGAGCTCGGATACCATAAGATTTTTCAATCTGAGGAATAAACCTCCTAATTCAGTATCTGTTTTAATAAGGGTAAACACCCCCTCAGTATTTACTGAGCGGTTGGTGCGATAGTCAAATACATCCATGATGGACGTGGATGACTCAGGAAGGTCAAATAGGGGCAGCACTATAGAAGTCTAAATACGTAACTTGAAACAAATAAATAAATAATAATGCGCCAACTAAAACGAGAGGAAGCTGCCAACACAACAATCAGACTAATTGTGAAGAGATAATGGGTACATAAGTGTGGCGCTAAATAATCATGTACATTAGTGGACAAGGCCTGACAGAATGGAAATCCGTGAGGAAAATAGTCCAATAAAGTGTATTAATGAAACACCAAAACAACTTGTGTGTTAGACTAGTGAAAATGATAAATACGTGGGTTAATCAGAAGGGACCAACCAACATCAAAGGCAGTACTGGTACGAACCCCTGACTATACCCAATGTGAGAAAGGGATCAAGGGGTACTCACTCACTAATCCTCATTCAAAAAAGTGATAAATTTAAAACCATAAAAGTGATGTGGTGACATATATGCAAATTATAAATAGTGAAATACAATAACAGCCAATGTAGCTGTCATAAAAACGTCCTGTCAATAGTTAAATAAGAAAACTTCAGTGACCGACATTCAAAAAAAAAAAAAAAAAAGAATCAAAAGTCTGTAGTTGTCAAGATGATTGGTAGAAGACCTTCAGTCCAGGGATGGCATCCACAGGACAAGGGGCTCAGCATATATCAAGATGGAGTAGGTAAAACATACCTTACCGGAAATGGTGGACCCCTCGGCCAGCGGCCTAGGGGTCTAACAGGCTTAAGGATATGGGAGAAGACTTCCACGACAGTTGGAGGGGTTGGAGGGGACCCTCGACACTCACCAACCGACCTCTCAAGTAGTGATGACTCACGGTCTGCAAGGGTTCAATCGGAGGATGTTCACAAACAAGCCGCTTCAAAAGGCCAGGTATGGGTCCTCAAAATGGGGTTTTAAAAGAAGAAAACCACCCCATAGTGTAAATCCGCTTACTCAGAAGCATTTATTTAGTAAAACGAAGGTTAAACAACACGCCTTAACCCGGACACTCACAGTCAGGTATAGACAATAAAAAGCGCTATAAGATAAAAGTGGCAAGACAGGCATAACCACCCGACGCGTTTCGTCCTACGGGACTTCAACTGGGGTACATGACTGTCTGCCACCAATGCCTGTATATATATATAAAACTCATAATTACCTAATGATAGCAGCTGTTTGTGCCATGTGTGCCGTTACTTCCGGGTTATCCGGAAGAGGGCGTCTAAATAGAGAAACCGCCAATCACGAAGAGACGAGACCTGGCTCCAAACCAAGCCTCTCTATGGACGGTCCCATCAAGGTGTAGCGTGGGCGGCGTCAACCTCCCTGATGGGAGGCAACGTCCATACGTGTCACGTGAGCGCTCCCACGTGACGCTTCTGCGTCCCATCGTTCGTCATTTCCGACGGCTACGGAACTGACACCATGGTCGGTTCGTTAGCTCCGCCCCTTCATGGACGCTGCGTATGACGCCTCTAGCATTTGGGCCGTGATTGGCCCTGGGAGGTGACACGTATGGACGTTGCCTCCCATCAGGGAGGTTGACGCCGCCCACGCTACACCTTGATGGGACCGTCCATAGAGAGGCTTGGTTTGGAGCCAGGTCTCGTCTCTTCGTGATTGGCGGTTTCTCTATTTAGACGCCCTCTTCCGGATAACCCGGAAGTAACGGCACACATGGCACAAACAGCTGCTATCATTAGGTAATTATGAGTTTTATATATATATACAGGCATTGGTGGCAGACAGTCATGTACCCCAGTTGAAGTCCCGTAGGACGAAACGCGTCGGGTGGTTATGCCTGTCTTGCCACTTTTATCTTATAGCGCTTTTTATTGTCTATACCTGACTGTGAGTGTCCGGGTTAAGGCGTGTTGTTTAACCTTCGTTTTACTAAATAAATGCTTCTGAGTAAGCGGATTTACACTATGGGGTGGTTTTCTTCTTTTAAAACCCCATTTTGAGGACCCATACCTGGCCTTTTGAAGCGGCTTGTTTGTGAACATCCTCCGATTGAACCCTTGCAGACCGTGAGTCATCACTACTTGAGAGGTCGGTTGGTGAGTGTCGAGGGTCCCCTCCAACCCCTCCAACTGTCGTGGAAGTCTTTTCCCATATCCTTAAGCCTGTTAGACCCCTAGGCCGCTGGCCGAGGGGTCCACCATTTCCGGTAAGGTATGTTTTACCTACTCCATCTTGATATATGCTGAGCCCCTTGTCCTGTGGATGCCATCCCTGGACTGAAGGTCTTCTACCAATCATCTTGACAACTACAGACTTTTGATTCTTTTTTTTTTTTTTTTTTTTTTTTTTTTTTTTTTTGAATGTCGGTCACTGAAGTTTTCTTATTTAACTATTGACAGGACGTTTTTATGACAGCTACATTGGCTGTTATTGTATTTCACTATTTATAATTTGCATATATGTCACCACATCACTTTTATGGTTTTAAATTTATCACTTTTTTGAATGAGGATTAGTGAGTGAGTACCCCTTGATCCCTTTCTCACATTGGGTATAGTCAGGGGTTCGTACCAGTACTGCCTTTGATGTTGGTTGGTCCCTTCTGATTAACCCACGTATTTATCATTTTCACTAGTCTAACACACAAGTTGTTTTGGTGTTTCATTAATACACTTTATTGGACTATTTTCCTTACGGATTTCCATTCTGTCAGGCCTTGTCCACTAATGTACATGATTATTTAGCGCCACACTTATGTACCCATTATCTCTTCACAATTAGTCTGATTGTTGTGTTGGCAGCTTCCTCTCGTTTTAGTTGGCGCATTATTATTTATTTATTTGTTTCAAGTTACGTATTTAGACTTCTATAGTGCTGCCCCTATTTGACCTTCCTGAGTCATCCACGTCCATCATGGATGTATTTGACTATCGCACCAACCGCTCAGTAAATACTGAGGGGGTGTTTACCCTTATTAAAACAGATACTGAATTAGGAGGTTTATTCCTCAGATTGAAAAATCTTATGGTATCCGAGCTCCACTTGGATTGGGATATCGTTTTTTTGGAGCAGTATACCAAGGAATAGGGATGAGCCGAACACCCCCCTGTTCGGTTCGCACCAGAACATGCGAACAGGAAAAAAATTCGTTCGAACACGCGAACGCCGTTAAAGTCTATGGGACACGAACATGAATAATCAAAAGTGCTAATTTTAAAGGCTAATATGCAAGTTATTGTCATAAAAAGTGTTTGGGGACCCGGGTCCTCCCCCAGGGGACATGAATCAATGCAAAAAAAAGTTTTAAAAACGGCCGTTTTTTCAGGAGCAGTGATTTTAATAATGCTTAAAGTCAAACAATAAAAGTGTAATATCCCTTTAAATTTCATACCTGGGGGGTGTCTATAGTATGCCTGTAAAGGGGCGCATGTTTCCTGTGTTTAGAACAGTCTGACAGCAAAATGACATTTGGAAGGAAAAAACCCATTTAAAACTACCGCGGCTATTGCATTGCCGACAATACACATAGAAGTTCATTGATAAAAACGGCATGGGAATTCCCCACAGGGCAACCCCGAACCAAAATTAAAAAAAAAAAATGATGTGGGAGTCCCCCTAAATTCCATACAAGGCCCTTCAGGTCTGGTATGGATATTAAGGGGAACCCCAGCCAAAATTTTAAAAAAAAATTGACGTGGGGTTCCCCCTAAATTCCATACCAGACCCTTCAGGTCTGGTATGGATTTTAAGGGGAACCCCGCGCCAAAAAAAAAAAAAAAAAAACGGCATGGGGTCCCCCTAAAAATCCATACCAGACCCTTATCCGAGCACGCAACCTGGCAGGCCGCAGGAAAAGAGGGGGGGACGAGAGTGCGGCCCCCCCCCCCTCCTGAACCGTACCAGGCCACATGCCCTCAACATTGGGAGGGTGCTTTGGGGTAGCCCCCCAAAACACCTTGTCCCCATGTTGATGAAGACAAGGGCCTCATCCCCACAACCCTGGCCGGTGGTTGTGGGGGTCTGCGGGCGGGGGGCTTATCGGAATCTGGAAGCCCCCTTTAACAAGGGGACCCCCAGATCCCGGCCCCCCCCCTGTGTGAAATGGTAAGGGGGTACAAAAGTACCCCTACCATTTCACTAAAAAACTGTCAAAAATGTTAAAAATGACAAGAGACAGTTTTTGACAATTCCTTTATTTAAATGCTTCTTCTTTCTTCTTTCTTCCTTCATCTTCTTCTTCTTCTGGTTCTTCTGGCTCTTCTGGTTCTTCCTCCGGCGTTCTCGTCCAGCATCTTCTCCGCGGCGTCTTCTATCTTCTTCTCCTCGGGCCGCTCCGCACCCATGGCATGAGGGGGGAGGCTCCCGCTCTTCTCTTCATCTTCTTCTCATCTTCTTCTCTTCTTCATCTTCTTCTTCATCTTCTTCTTCTTCTTCCTTCTTCTCTTCTTCCTGTCTTCTCCGGGCCGCTCCGCAGCCATGCTGTGGCATGGAGGGAGGCTCCCGCTGTGTGACGGCGTCTCTTCGTCTGACGGTTCTTAAATAACGGGGGGCGGGGCCACCCGGTGACCCCGCCCCCCTCTGACGCACGGTGACATGACGGGACTTCCCTGTGGCATTCCCCGTGACGTCACAGGGAAGTCCCTCAAGTCACCGTGCGTCAGAGGGGGGCGGGGTCACCGGATGGCCCCGCCCCCCGTTATTTAAGAACCGTCAGACAAAGAGACGCCGTCACACAGCGGGAGCCTCCCTCCATGCCACAGCATGGCTGCGGAGCGGCCCGGAGAAGACAGGAAGAAGAGAAGAAGGAAGAAGAAGAAGAAGAAGAAGAAGATGAAGAAGAAGATGAAGAAGAAGATGAAGAAGAAGATGAAGAAGAGAAGAAGATGAAGAGAAGAGCGGGAGCCTCCCCCCTCATGCCATGGGTGCGGAGCGGCCCGAGGAGAAGAAGATAGAAGACGCCGCGGAGAAGATGCTGGACGAGAACGCCGGAGGAAGAACCAGAAGAGCCAGAAGAACCAGAAGAAGAAGAAGAAGATGAAGGAAGAAAGAAGAAGCATTTAAATAAAGGAATTGTCAAAAACTGTCTCTTGTCATTTTTAACATTTTTGACAGTTTTTTAGTGAAATGGTAGGGGTAAGTACCCCCTTACCATTTCACACAGGGGGGGGGCCGGGATCTGGGGGTCCCCTTGTTAAAGGGGGCTTCCAGATTCCGATAAGCCCCCCGCCCGCAGACCCCCACAACCACCGGCCACGGTTGTGAGGATGAGGCCCTTGTCCTCATCAACATGGGGACAAGGTGTTTTGGGGGGCTACCCCAAAGCACCCTCCCAATGTTGAGGGCATGTGGCCTGGTACGGTTCAGGAGGGGGGGGGGCCGCACTCTCGTCCCCCCCTCTTTTCCTGCGGCCTGCCAGGTTGCGTGCTCGGATAAGGGTCTGGTATGGATTTTTAGGGGGACCCCATGCCGTTTTTTTTTTTTTTTTTTTTGGCGCGGGGTTCCCCTTAAAATCCATACCAGACCTGAAGGGTCTTGTATGGAATTTAGGGGGAACCCCACGTCAATTTTTTTTTTAAATTTTGGCTGGGGTTCCCCTTAATATCCATACCAGACCTGAAGGGCCTTGTATGGAATTTAGGGGGACCCCCACATCATTTTTTTTTTTTTATTTTGGTTCGGGGTTGCCCTGTGGGGAATTCCCATGCCGTTTTTATCAATGAACTTCTATGTGTATTGTCGGCAATGCAATAGCCGCGGTAGTTTTAAATGAGTTTTTTCCTTCCAAATGTCATTTTGCTGTCAGACTGTTCTAAACACAGGAAACATGCGCCCCTTTACAGGCATACTATAGACACCCCCCAGGTATGAAATTTAAAGGGATATTACACTTTTATTGTTTGACTTTAAGCATTAATAAAATCACTGCTCCTGAAAAAACGTCCGTTTTTAAAACTTTTTTTTGCATTGATCCATGTCCCCTGGGGGAGGACCCGGGTCCCCAAACACTTTTTATGACAATAACTTGCATATAAGCCTTTAAAATTAGCACTTTTGATTTCTCCCATAGACTTTTAAAGGGTGTTCCGCGGCATTCGAATTTGCCGCGAACACCCCAAATTGTTCGCTGTTCGGCGAACTTGCGAACAGCCAATGTTCGAGTAGAACATGAGTTCGACTCGAACTCGAAGCTCATCCCTACCAAGGAACATATGGTCCCTAGAGGCCTAAGGTGGAACGTATACCCACAACAGGGAGATCTTGAATTAGAATCTTGGTTTCGTTATTTTAATGAAGTGGGGATCTCTCTTTTAAAATTTCTAGTGGACAAAAAAAGAGCCAGAATGATAGTCATAGATAGGGAGATAAAGGAAATCAAAGAAAAACTGATTCCCTTTAGATCCTCTCCAGAATATGCCACACATTCTACCGCCCTGAGAAATCTCCTTGAGAAGGAAGAAAAAGATCAGAAAATTAAGAAACAAAAAAAATATACCAGGGATGTTAATGACTACAAAAATGGGAATGTTTTTTCCTGGCAGAATAAGGATGGTGAACTGGTTGCCCCCGAGAACGGCCCCTGCCAGATGGAAGTCTCGGAGCAACAACTTCCCCACCCCCAACCACCGTTGAAAAATACAGGTGTGATAGACCGTAGGGCCGCTGACCATTATCGGTTGGCCCCCCCCCATACACCCAACCCACACCGGAGGGGACCCCCGACACACCCTAGAGGTAGGGAGAGAGTGGGGAGAGGGAGGGGGAGAGGTCAGAGAGATAGGTCCTCTCACTATGAGGGCCAGAGACTGACACCGAAAAGAGATAACTACCACGACAGATATAATGAACAATATGAATATTCTTATCCACAAAGGACACCTATACGTACGTTTAATAGGTATTCCCCTCTGAGAGAGGACAGATCACGTGAGAATCTTAACTCTTATCATCCATATAGAGAGACGGACTACAGTTATTATAATAAATCTCCTTTTAATTATAACCAACCACAACCAGGCCCCTCCTACCAAGGGGATTTTCCCAAAGAACAAGTGAGATTCAAGCGAGCCATAGACGGAAACGCGGGACCAGAGGGGGGAGGCGCTCCCGACAAAAGAAAAAGGGTCTGACAGAAAGTGGGATATTTAATTTGAGTAAAACTTCTCTTTCGGAAGCAGAACTTTTGGTCTTGGAGAAAGGCCTCAAGTTTGCTCCTCCGAATAAATTAAATAAATTTAATACTTTTATAGACATCCAGAAATATGTACGAAAACTAAATGTACAGAGATATATCATCTCTAACCCCACGAGACCGAAAATAGAGACCAATTCACATATAGTCCATTCAGGACTCTCAAACCCTTCCCTCTTCAACCCCCCTGGCCCTACTGCCCCTTCCATTAAAGTGTTTCGGGACTTAGTTCTACAAGACCTGGACAAATTACCATCTAAAAGAGTATATAGTAACCCCACTATAAGAATCGGACTTAAGGAACTATGCGAACGTAAAGACTTAGTTATCCGTCCCGCTGATAAGGGGGGGGGAATAGTTGTATTAGATAAAAATGATTACCACTTAGAAATGACTAGAATCCTGGGGGATACGGACACATACTCTAGGATCTATACCAACCCCACAGTATCCTTTAAGAGGTCACTCACGGACTTGGTGGATACTGGTTTTCAACTTGGTATCCTAAATAATAAAGAAAAAAGTTTTCTTATTCCGACTGCCCCGAGAATCCCGGTAATCTACTATTTACCAAAGGTACATAAAAGTGTTACTCAACCACCTGGCCGCCCCATTATTAGCGGTATTGAGTCCATTACTTCCCGCATAGGGAAATATATAGATTTTTTCTTACAGCCCATTGTACGATCTACACCATCCTATCTTAAAGATACTAAAGATACTATCTCCAAACTCAATAATATAGCTTATAGTAAAGACCTACTTCTCGTTACCGCTGATGTAACGTCGTTATATACTTCCATACCTCATGATGAGGGATTGGCTGCAGTTGAACTCTTTCTATCTAGAGAGGATTCTATCCCAAGAACCCAGCAGAGATTCATTATGGACCTGCTGAGGTTCGCGACTACACATAATTATTTCTGGTATAACGGAAATTTTTATATACAACGAAAGGGAGTGGCTATGGGCGCTAAATTCGCCCCTAGCCTGGCCAACATTTTTATGGCCCGGTGAGAGGAGGATGTCGTCTATGCCCTCGACCCCCCGGAGTTAGCTCTCTGGGCGAGGTACATAGACGACATCCTCCTCCTCTGGAGAGGGAGCGTGGATACCTTACATGCCTTTTTGAAGAAACTCAATGATAATAAGATTGGGATTGAACTAAAATATGAGATCAGTGCTTCATCTATCCATTTTTTGGATCTAGAAATAATGGTAGTTAATGATCATCTAGAGACTAAAACATTTTTTAAACCAACCGACCGGAATGGTTACATTCCGGTCGATAGTTGCCACCACGCCACGTGGCTGAAATCGGTGCCACGTAGCCAATTCACACGGATTAGACGCAACTGTAGCAACCTTACTGAGTACTTCCAACAGACACAAATTTTAAGGTCCAGGTTCATCGATAAGGGCTACGACCCCGGAGATGTGGACAGTGAAATTATGAACATCGCTCAGATCAATAGGGAATCTTTATTGATGGGACACCCCAAAAACAACTCTAATAATAAACACAAATGGTCCTTGCTAACTAATTTCTCGATACAACATAAACAGATCAAAGCAATCCTTGCTAGACACTGGAAAGTTCTTAAGAATGACCCGATATTGGGTCCGGTCCTCCCTGAACGAAGTGGTATTATTTTTAAAGGGGCTCCTTCCATTAGAGGCCAAATCGCCGCTAATGTTATCGATCCCCCTCCGATTCGTTCATTTTTTCACAATATGAAGGGCTTTTTCCCTTGTAAACGTTGTAACGTATGTCTGCACAACATCAATGGACGCAGACGAACGGAGACATTCACCTCCACCTTTACGGGGAAGGAATACCAGATAAAACATTTCTTGACATGTGAGACCAGATATGTGGTCTATTTGATCACATGTCCCTGCAAAAAACAGTATGTAGGCCGGACCATACGTACATTATCAGTGAGAGGTAATGAACACATAGCTAATATTAAAAAAGGCCTTACGAATCATAGTGTCCCTAAACACTTTTTGCAATGTCACAACCAAAATCCGAATGGTATTCAATTCCAAGTTATTGATAAATTTATTCCACATTGGAGGGGCGCGTCGATGAAAAGGGGCGTGTCCAGATTGGAAACTTTCTGGATACACCAACTAAAATGTTACCTACCTTTTGGCCTCAATGTCGACTGGGATATAAATGCTTTTATTAACCAGTCGTGATAGTTACACCAGTAGTCCTCTCTCTCTGAATCACTGTATTTCTAATCCTTTTTGCAATTTTATGTTATTTTCATTTCGCGTATTTGTGTTAAGATGGAGATTTGGGGTTATAATTAGCTGAATATATTTCCCCCCCCCTTTTACACATTATTTGTTGCTAATAATATGTGCCTATTTTACTGTTCTCTATAACCCCTATTTTGGTTGATTTTGATTAGCCGTTTGGAGCTATACATTATATTGGTATAGTTTATTTAGATACCCTCCATGAATTTCGTGAATTTTATACATTTCTACAGTATGGTAACATATCGTATTATTAGCCAGTATCAGGTTATTGTATCTAGCGACGTTTGAGCCATGTTATACTAAATTTCTTTCTTCTTTCCCCTTTAGAGGCTGGACCGCACATGCGTGCCAGCCTTCACAGTATGTTATGTGTATTTTTAGTGACGGACTATTATGTTTGCGTCCCATGTTCAGGGAGGCTTGGTTCACATGTGCGTTCCACCCCTCGTCACTTCCGGAGATCACGAACTGACGTCGCACACGTCTTCTCAGTGAGCGCTCCCACATGACGCTTCTGCGTCCCATCGTTCGTCATTTCCGACGGCTACGGAACTGACACCATGGTCGGTTCGTTAGCTCCGCCCCTTCATGGACGCTGCGTATGACGCCTCTAGCATTTGGGCCGTGATTGGCCCTGGGAGGTGACACGTATGGACGTTGCCTCCCATCAGGGAGGTTGACGCCGCCCACGCTACACCTTGATGGGACCGTCCATAGAGAGGCTTGGTTTGGAGCCAGGTCTCGTCTCTTCGTGATTGGCGGTTCCTCTATTTAGACGCCCTCTTCCGGATAACCCGGAAGTAACGGCACACATGGCACAAACAGCTGCTATCATTAGGTAATTATGAGTTTTATATATATATACAGGCATTGGTGGCAGACAGTCATGTACCCCAGTTGAAGTCCCATAGGACGAAACGCGTCGGGTGGTTATGCCTGTCTTGCCACTTTTATCTTATAGCGCTTTTTATTGTCTATACCTGACTGTGAGTGTCCGGGTTAAGGCGTGTTGATTAACCTTCGCTTTACTAAATAAATGCTTCTGAGTAAGCGGATTTACACTATGGGGTGGTTTTCTTCTTTTAAAACCCCATTTTGAGGACCCATACCTGGCCTTTTGAAGCGGCTTGTTTGTGAACATCCTCCGATTGAACCCTTGCAGACCGTGAGTCATCACTACTTGAGAGGTCGGTTGGTGAGTGTCGAGGGTCCCCTCCAACCCCTCCAACTGTCGTGGAAGTCTTCTCCCATATCCTTAAGCCTGTTAGACCCCTAGGCCGCTGGCCGAGGGGTCCACCATTTCCGGTAAGGTATGCTTTACCTACTCCATCTTGATATATGCTGAGCCCCTTGTCCTGTGGATGCCATCCCTGGACTGAAGGTCTTCTACCAATCATCTTGACAACTACAGACTTTTGATTCTTTTTTTTTTTTTTTTTTTTTTTTTTTTTTTTTGAATGTCGGTCACTGAAGTTTTCTTATTTAACTATTGACAGGACGTTTTTATGACAGCTACATTGGCTGTTATTGTATTTCACTATTTATAATTTGCATATATGTCACCACATCACTTTTATGGTTTTAAATTTATCACTTTTTTGAATGAGGATTAGTGAGTGAGTACCCCTTGATCCCTTTCTCACATTGGGTATAGTCAGGGGTTCGTACCAGTACTGCCTTTGATGTTGGTTGGTCCCTTCTGATTAACCCACGTATTTATCATTTTCACTAGTCTAACACACAAGTTGTTTTGGTGTTTCATTAATACACTTTATTGGACTATTTTCCTCACGGATTTCCATTCTGTCAGGCCTTGTCCACTAATGTACATGATTATTTAGCGCCACACTTATGTACCCATTATCTCTTCACAATTAGTCTGATTGTTGTGTTGGCAGCTTCCTCTCGTTTTAGTTGGCGCATTATTATTTATTTATTTGTTTCAAATATGTGGGATAAATGTGTAACGCTAGTGATGTATGTTAATCACAGAAGCCTGACCGAAGTATCAGTCTGAAGACTACACGATCTACAAGTACAGTGATATATCACTCATAAAGAGGAGTTCATATGATATATATAACTGAAAAAGGTGAGTGTATAAATACAGGTGATGGAACCAAATGCGATACAATGGTCGCAAGTAATCATATAAAAATATATATAAACTGATGGCACAAAAGGTATATGTGGAAAGAATAAATAATATTAATAAATAATAATAATAAATAGTCATATGCTGACAAGTAATCAGTGTCCACACTGTGTGCAATTTATGTGATGCAGCGGTGTTGACGTGAGACAATAAAAAACAAACCTCTATACTAAATATAAACCATAGAGGCATGCATCTAAAATATAATGTTCATATTGCAGACACAACTAATGCATATAAACAGGAGTACACCACTGAAGGTGAGCAATCAACAGTTCCAGTACACCACACACAGATAAATAAAACTATGTGAGTCCATGGAACGCCATAGCAGACATGCAAAGTGATGTAAAAAAGTGATGTTTTCTATTTCGAGCAAAAGTCTGATGATCTCTTAAATATTGACACAAGATCAGCAGTTGTAGCAACACCTGGGATAGTGCCTCAACCTTCTCCAACTCCCAGTTGAAGTCTTTTCAAACGAAATGCGTAGGGTTATTACACTTGCCAAGCCATTTTTACTGCACATTTTTACTTTTTCAATTGAACTATTTTATATAGTACTCATCTGTCTGGATGTTGGACTTTTTATTTCAATAAATTCCATAATTTTAGATTTACACTATGTGGAGGTTTTTTCTCCTTTTTACACCTTAAATTACCACCATTGTCTGGAGGATCATGGCCGGTGAGCTGTGTCTTGGATTCCCATTGGTCAACAAAGAAGGAGCCTGGTCACCTCTCCTTTTTAAGCTCGATCCATGCTTACTGCATCCCTGTTATGCCTGATCGATTCACCGCCGCTGGCGTGTGGGTCCACCATATAGGGTAAGATTCCTGAATCCCCCTATCCCCAGAAGGTGGGGGCACTATCCCAGGTGTTGCTTCAACTGCTGTATAGAGGTTTGTTTTTTATTGTCTCACGTCAACACCACTGCATCACATAAATTGCACACAGTGTGGACACTGATTACTTGTCAGCATATGACTATTTATTTATTCTTTCAACATATACCTTTTGTTCCATTAGTGTATATATATATTTTTATATGATTACCTGCGACCATTGTATCGCATTTGGTTCCATCACCTGTATTTATACACTCACCTTTTTCAGTTATATATATCATATGAACTCCTCTTTATGAGTGATATATCACTGTACTTGTAGATCGTGTAGTCTTCAGACTGATACTTTGGTCAGGCTTCTGCGATTAACATACATCACTAGCGCTACACACATATCCCACGTATTAGTTCACAATTAGTCTTGTTGTGTTGGCTGCTCACATCTGAGGTTGGCGCGGTATTTTTTACCTTTTTCCATCTATGAAAACAAGCAATAGTGGAATCTTATGTTAGTTAGCTGCATGTATGATGTTGTATGATGTTGAGTACTTGTCAATTTTTTTTATTGTAGTGCATGCAATGTGCAGTGTACACTCTTATGCCCTGTACGCATGGTCAGATTCTCCTAAGGAAAATGTGCGATCGGAGCTTGTTGTCGGAAATTCCAACCGTGTGTGGGCTCCATCGGACTTTTTCCATCGGATTTTCCGACACACAAAGTTTGAGAGCAGGCTATAAAATTTTCCGACAACAAAATCTGATCGCGTTAATTCCGACCGTGTGTGGACAATTCCGACGCACAAAGTGCCACGCATGCTCAGAATAAATTCCGAGACGGAACTGCACGGTCTGGTAAAATTAGCATTTGGAATGGATAGAGCACTTTCGTCACGCTGCAATGTTTGAAATTGTTTAATGCAGCGCACTCTCTTCTTCTTGCTGCTCAAAATTCATACAGACTTCTCACAAACTTCTTTCTTTATTATTTATCATGATTTCATCAATATAATATTTTGATTTGTCACATCTGACAAAAAATATCAATTTTTTATTTTTTGGTTTGTATTTTTTTCAAGCCTGATCTTTTTTTTTTTTATTTTTTTGACCAGAATATTTTTGGTTGTGTTTGGTGTGTCAAGTTACCACAACACCATTATTATCTTGTATTATTTAATCTCAAGGAGGTGGTTGGTGTCTCTTGTTAATTTGACATTGTATTTTTGAAATGTACCTGATTCCTCACAAACAAACTGTCCTTTTTGAAGGAAAACACACATAGGCAAGTATTAATAGAAACAAAAATTATTTTATTAAGGGCTCATAACCAAACAAAGAGGGAGGCAACGCTGGAGAAACAGCAGAAATTGGCGAAGCCTTTGACCCCCAGGGCACACATCAATTATTTAACTGCAAAATTCGTGGCCTGAGGAGTCCATATATAAGGGAGTTCAATCTGTTCCATAAGTTCAAGAGATCATGAAAGCAGCAGATGACATGTGTGTCCCCAGGCTGTGGTCATACAAGAGCCTGCATCTTTTGCCAGACCAGACTGAACCCAGGTCATCACTCTCTGGTCTTTCTTACATGCTTCCTTCCCAGCTGTGGTTCTGGTGTTGGAGGTGTGGCAGGAGGAGGAGGAGTAGGACCTGGAGGAGGAGGAGGACCATGGGTGAGCTGACAAATGTGGCTTTCGCATGTGACTTGGCCCCTCAAACTCTTCTGTAGAGCTTCTAAAATGACACACTCACATAAGAGGCGTTGGCCCTCCTCCATTTCGATCATTTTGCAGGCTGTTATGGCAGCAAAATCCTCTTCAACACTGTGGGGTGTTCTGAGGGCCACAGTAGCCTTCCAAAATAGGCCTATTGCAGCCTCCTCCAGGTAACTCCTCTTCCTGACATTTTTTGGTTGAAGGAGGAGGGGAGGGACCTGGGTATCGGCAGCCTGCTTGGCCCGGCCACCTTCTGGCTGAGACTTTCCTGTGTATGAAAAAGGAACATCGGTTTAGTTTTTGGTTCATCAATCACAATCAGAAATTAGTACTTCAAACTAACTGATTTAACATCATTAATTGGACAACCAGAAATATTTAGAAGAATGCTATACCTGGCTCAAGCTGGGCTCCTCCATATGTTGCTGCCTGGAAGGCCCAGGTTGGACGTCAGAAGCCTCAGCTGAGGGGGAAGGAAGCATGGAAGGAAGAGTGGAGAGTGCTGGCCTGGGTTCAGTCTGGCCTGCCAGAAAATGCAGTCTGTCATAGTACCACAGCCTGGGGAGATAAATGTCATCTGCTGCTCCTGATCTCAGGGAATCCTGGACCTTCTTGTGCTCCCTTAGATAAGTGCTCCTCATGCCACCAATTAGGGCCTTCAAATAGGGGATGTCTGCCGTGGGGATCACCGGCTTCACAAATTGCAGCAAATTATCCAGCGCTGCCTTCCTCTTTGTTTGGTTCTTATAATCAGGTTTACCTGACAGACAGACAGGGCAGCTCCCTGAACATATCTATGAATATGCAGATAAACTCCTGATTCTTCAAGATATCCATTTTCTCTGCAAGACACAACACAAGACAAACCCTAATGTCAGGCTAAAGTCTCCTAATCTTGTCCCTCCGCTCACAGATTGTACGTACTACGCATGCATGTTATGCTTTATATACACTGCGCATGCGTGAAACTCCGGCCCGCCCCTGACATTCTTTCTAGTCTATTCCCCACCCCTTCTCGTTTGGAGCAGTGGGGAAGAGCACATGTCGGAAACACAGCAGGTGCATGCTAATTACAGCAACGAGGAGGAGGAGGAAAGCCCAAAGCCCGAAACGTCCCGATCCCGGAAGAGACGATTTAAGGCCTCAAATATGTCCTTTGGAGAGATGATGGAGATGGTCGACATACTGAAGAGGGCCGACTATAATGGGAAGTATGGACCTTACCCCAACCCCAATGTCAGAAAGGCCAAGATCATGGCAAAAGTTGTCAAGAGTCTGCAGAAGAATTTTGGGGTACGACGATCCGAGGATCAACTCAGGAAGCGGTGGTCGGACCTCAAATTAAGGGAGCACGAGCAGTACAGAAGGATCAGGAGAGTGCTGCAAAAAAGAAAGTAGTTGTCCTGTGTTCCTATTCTTTATTTTTCTAACGTTCGTGCTGCTCCATGTGCTTTTCTTAACTGTTGTACAGTTTAAAATGGCAACTTTCATGTTCATGGGCACATTATTCGTTCGTATGAAACATTGTTCGTTCGGCATAGAAAACACCATGTTTTGGACATATGCATTTGAATACATTTTTGCTAGCCTACTTCTCTTCAAATAATTTTGTTGCCTAGATGGGTTGTTAACTAGAATGAAATGTAAACTAGATTCTGTGTAAGGAGAGGACACTCAGCAGCTGTTTACACATCTGGACGCTGGAGCACTAGTGTGGGACACCAGAACACCCTTTTTATTAGGGGGCCCCACACAGGTGCTCCAGTGTATACTATAGGGGTGACTCCATCTGTGAAGCATGTACAAAACAGGTAAGTATTCAAGCTTGACAAAGGACAAAAATATTTCTTCATCGTGCAACTATGCCAAAACAGACAATTGTACCCCACTTCCAAGCAATGTTTCTTATTCCTATTTCTGTCATAAAATATCTGTGTGCTAAGTATACCTATTTTTTTTTTACATAGGGGAGAAAAGACTTGGAGGACACCACTTAACCGAGGAGACCACAGACCCCTCACCTCATGAGGAAGTGGAAATCCCCCAAAGCCAACAGGAGGAGGAGGAAGGAGACGTGGTGGAAATATTCACCACAACAGGTGAGTGTCTGCGACCACAGGCTCAGGTAAGAGATGGATGCCGGCATATTTATAATACATGATGGGTTTTTTTTCTATATTTTTAGGTGATCGTGATGTTGTTGATGAAGGTCATTTCACCAGTGAGAGTGCCCAGATCCTGATCGGGGAGATAATGGGGTGTAATGGGGACTTGGAAAACATCCAGAAAAACATCAATGATGTTAAAAACAAAATGAAGAACATCATTGATGTTATAGGGAGAGTTTGAAACCCCTCAAAATTCCTGATGTAGTTGGCTTTTTTTCCAGAAAAAATTGTGGCACCTTTTTTTACACAGCGTTGAAAAGACAAATTTTGAAGATGCACACAGTGTGTCAACATGTGCTATCTGCCATCACGGGAGATCAATGTAGACGTTTTGGGGGTGCAACCCCTTCCTCAATAATAAAGTAGCTGAGAGGAAGGGTTTGCACCCCCAAAACACGTCCCTTGATCCCCCATAATGGCAGCTAGCACATGTTAACATTCGGCAATTTGTGTGCATCTTCAAAATGTGGCTTTTCCAGGGGTGACTTCACCCCATCTGAACGCAATATCAAACATTTATAAATACTCATGTCTGATATTGCCTTCAATTTCTAACAAAGTTGAACTTTGTAAGTTCCAGATTTGTGTATTTCTTGTTGGTTTTAAACATGCCTGTTTTACCTTAAAAGGACATTTCTACTTTTATTAATGTGACCCCAAAAATTGTTATACAACAAACATGTTGGTTTGTTTTAAAAACCTTTGATAAATGCACATGTGATTGTGCTTGTATTAAAAAGATTGATAATCAAGAATATGTGGATTCTTCTTTCAATGCTCCCCAAATAGTTGGTTTGTAAAATTGTTGGTTTCTGTGACAATGGGGGTTATTTCCTAAGGGCAAATCCACTTTACACTACAAGTAACGTTTCAGTGCAGTCTCAGACATTGTCTGGCAGTCTGGCATATTGATGGCCCTCTACCCGAAAAGTATTCAAGGTATCTTAGACGGACCTCACAGGCACTCAGGGGGGGCAAGCCAGGACGGCCAGCTTCAAGCGCCATCAGGGTTGGTTCATTTACTTGAAATCTGGATTCAGGCCCAACTGAGCCAGTATAGTTCACAGAATTCCTCCTTAAAAAGTTGTGGAGAACACAGCACGCCAGGATGATATGATTGAGTTATACTCTGCCATATGTATGGGTGTAAGAAATAGGCGGAACCGGCTGGCCATTATTCCAAACGTGTTCTCCACCACTCTTCTGGCTCTGGCCAGCTGGTAATTAAAAACCCTTTGGTCCGGGGTGAGGGTCCTCATCGGGAATGGCCACATAAAATGGTCCCCCAGTGCAAATGCTTCATCCGCAATGAAGATGAATGGGAGTCCTTCCACATTGTCTTCTGGAGGTGGCAAGTCCAAGCTGCCATTCTGGAGACGCCTGTAGAACTCTGTCTGGGCGATGACTCCACCATTTGACATCCAGCTATTCTTCCCCACGTCCACATACAGGAACTCGTAAGTAACTGACACCACCACCAACATCACAATACTATTGAACCCCTTGTAGTTGTAATAGTATGACCCCGAGTTGGGTGGTGGGATGATGTGGACGTGTTTCCCATCAATTGCCCCTCCGCAGTTAGGAAAGTCCCAAAGTGGGAGGCCAGAGTCTGCCATTCCTGTGGGTTGGAAGGAAACTGTGGAGTCAAACAAGAAAATAAAATGAATAATTTTTCACATAAACATGGAAAGCAGATTAGACACAAACATTCTTGGCCAACATCAATATAACATTTATTTTAGGGAGTATTTAAAGACAAAGGTATAAGGTCCACCTATCAGATCCCCCCTCTCATGGGCCATTTTGGGGGGTGGGAGATGTTTGGGACAGGTAACCCTCTCCACTTCATTGAGAGATGAATGCCTAAATAATGTGTATTACTTTGGCCAGCCCCTCCTTACTTACACTATTGTCAGCCCACTGGACAGGTAAGAAGTGTCATAATACAAAGATATAAATACACTGTACACATTTGAGCACATTTTTACATTCTGCTATTACCTATCAAGATAATAATAGGATTCAAAAACTTTAAAACAGTACCATTTGAAAGTATTCAGGCAGGCCCTTGCACTACATGCTTTGGGGAATTCATCCATAAATCTCACTACAAAAGAGGTGGGTATAGTGTGTATGGGTTTGGCAAAGTCAGCAGATAGAGGATTGGTATCATCTGAGTTAGCAGTTGGTGGGAGGGGGGTTTCAAATGATTTTGTGACCCAAAAAAAAAAAGCCTCTGGCACGCTGCCAGAATTTAAAGCACAAATCACAATTTTACACATTTTAGGGGTATTTAGGGTAAAGCACTACTATGGAGCTGACAAAATACATTGCTAAGTGACTACACAAGGTGAATATAGGGCCAGGAGAGCATGCTGGGGAGGTAAGTGAAGGCAAATATGTATGAAAGATAAAAATTACCTAAAAATCCAACATGCATGAGGACAAAGGGGACATTCACAGCATATTACAATCATGGTAATTAGGGAATGAGGAAAGAAATACAATATATTAGCAAACATTAAATACAATAAAATGTGATGTTAAAGGATAAAAATCTTACCTTAATATAGTCCTTCTGCAGGACCTGGATGATGGCAGAACAGGTCTCTGGAATAATGATCCCCAGAGCCTGGGGTGAGATGCCTGTCGAGAACTTGAGGTCCTGCAGGCTTCTCCCCATCCCAAGTACCGCAGGGTGGCGACTAGCCTCTGCTCCGGAGTGATGGCTTGCCTCATGCAGGTATCCTGCCTGCTGATATACGGGGTCAGCAAAGCCAACAAACGGTGAAATACGGGGTCCGTCATCCTGAGAAAGTTCCTGAAATCATCAGGATTATTCTCACGGATCTCACGGAGCAAAGGCATGTGACAGAACTGGTCACGCTGGAGCAACCAATTCTTGGTCCATGAACTCCTCCCCACCCTGTTCATGGACTGGACTTGTGTCAAGGTAAGGACCCCAACACCAAGCCCCCACACAGCACAAACTCTACAAGGAGTACATATACGCAACATGGCTAGAAAAAGGTCGGCTGCTCAGAATGAAGTAACAGAACGCACTGAAGAACAGCAAGGCCTGTGAAGAGCGACCTGAAAATCAGTAACGAATGAACACGAACACAAAGACAAGACAATTGTACTCGCTGCATGCACTAAAGACCGAATACAAACCTACAAGCACAAACTGAATAGCAGAAAACTATCTGAAAGCCACGAGTCTGAAAGCACGAATCGTCTCTCACCAAACTTTTACTAAAACAAGATTAGCAAAAGGAGCCCAAAGGGTGCCGCGCTTGGTTCTGAACTGCCCTTTTATAGTCTTGTCGTACGTGGTGTACGTGACCGCGTTCTTGGCGATCGGAAATTCCGACAACTTTGTGCAACCGTGTGTATGCAAAACAAGTTTGACCCAACATCTGTCGGAAAAAATCCATGGATTTTGTTGTCGGAATGTCCAATTAATGTTCGATCCTGTGTACGGGGCATAATGCTACACATTACTTGCAGATTATGGCAGCAACATCTCCAATCCCCCCCCTTTCATCACATCTGCCAGTTTACTTGCGCTTTATGACAGTGAAATCAACTTTGCAGATATTATAATGTAATGGGCTTGTACCCTTGTACTTATGATGCACAGCCTTGAGTGTCTTTTGTGCTTAAAGGGAAATCATTAAAAGTTGGGCTCAACTCAAAAAGTGACAAAAACTGGGAATGTTGATTTTGTCTCAGAAGTATCCCAAAAGTTTTATCTTTCATCTGGAATTTCTCCTGAAAAATTGAATTTTGCAAGTGCATTTCCTGTGCCTCGACACTACTGTTTTGTAAGCCCTTAGTTGTATATCTTCAGTGTGTGAGCAGTCAACACATTGAGGTTGATTTACTAACACTGGAGAGTGCAAAATCTGGTGCAGCTCTGCATAGAAAACAATCAGCTTCCAGTTCTTTTTTTATTAAAGTTTAATTCAACAAGCTGAAGTTAGAAGCTGATTGGCTACCATGCACAACTGCACTAGATTTTGCACCCTCCAGTTTTAGTAAATAAACCCCAGTATGCTTCTGACATCCCTAGTTGTCACTAGGGATGAGCTTCGAGTTCGAGTCGAATCCCTGTTCGACTCGAACATCACCTGTTCGTCGAATTGCGAACGATATGGGCCATTCGTGCCAAATTCGAGTGGTGCGTCACGGCCTATAATTCACTGCGGCATCGCAGTGCATTGCTGGCTGATGATTGGCCAAGCATGCACTATTACCCGCATGCTTGGCCAATCACAGCGCCATGTGTACAGAGAGCCGTAATTGGGCAAAGCCAGGGTGGCTTTGTCCAATTATGGCTCAGGGGGTTTAGTACACGCTCCACACTATATAAGGCCGCCTGCATGGTGGCCTTGTGTAGTGTGTTGCGGCTGCGGAGAGAAATAGATAGACAGAGAGACAGTGTCATTTGATTTAAGTTGGAGTAGGCAGGTCGAGTCAGTTAGCTGCACTTACAGTGTATTGTGTATAATATATTTATATATATATATATATATATATATATATATATATATATATATATATACACTGTATTCAGTTTAGCTAGATCCGTTCCTGTTATTCTCTTCCTAATATACTGACAGGCAGGCAGGTGTTTTTACAGTATTTACAGTTAGTGTACTATGTACCCTGCACAGTTGCACCTACAGTATAGTTACCTGAAGACAAGTGCTTGTGTTCTTCTGATCCTATTGATAGCACAGGCAGGCTCTTGAATTATTTCCAGTTAGTGTACTGTGTACCCTGCACAGTTGCACCTATAACTACGTGAAGACAAGTGCTTGTGTTCTTCTTCTGTTCCTAATAATAGCAAAGGCAGGCTCTTGTAGTATTTACAGTTAGTGTACTGTGTACCCTGCACAGTTGCACCTATAACTACGTGAAGACAAGTGCTTGTGTTCTTCTTCTGTTCCTAATAATAGCAAAGGCAGGCTCTTGTAGTATTTACAGTTAGTGTACTGTGTACCCTGCACAGTTGCACCTATAGCTACCTGAAGACAAGTGCTGGTGTGCTTCTTCTGATCATATTAATACCACAGGCAGGCAGCTTGAAGTATTTCCAGTTAGTGTACTGTGTACCCTGCACAGTTGCACCTATAACTACCTGAAGACAAGTGCAGGTGTGCTTCTTCTGATCCTATTAATACCACAGGCAGGCATTCTGCTAGCTGCTGTATAATAAGTATATATATACATCCCAGTTTTGTGCAGCTACATCTCACTGCAGTGCAGGCCATTAGTATGTCTGGAAGGCCAACAAGGAGAGGCAGACAGTCACAAGCCAATAAAAGAGGGCAAGCAGGCTCTGTGTCTAGAGGCAACAGTGCTGGTCATGGACACGGTGCATCCCCATCAGCACGTGGACGTGGGACACACTTGTCCTTTTTTTCTGCAGCTGGCCGCGTTGAGCCGCAACATGCGGAAGACTTGGTAGAGTGGATGACCAAGCCGTCCTCGTCCTCCTCATCCTCTCTCACTCAGACTCAGGGTACGTTGTCTGGCAAAGCAGCTGCCAACGCGGCCTCTTCCCTCAGCTCAATGACATCAGTCACTCCTTCCCTAGCCCCACCATGTCCTCCTGAGGATTCCCCAGAACTGTTTGACCACGGTGTTGGGTACATGCTCCAGGAGGATGCCCTGCATTTTGAAGGCTCCAATGATGGTACTCGGTTAGAGGAAGGCAGTAACGTGAGCCCAGACATAGGGGGTGCCCAAGAAGGACAGCAATCTGGCAGTCATGTTCCCCCAGCTGCAGCATACTGCCAGCTTTGCTACAGTGATGAGGAGGGAGGGGATGATGAGGTCACTGACTCCACTTGGGTGCCTGATAGGAGAGAGGAGGAGGAGGCACATCACCAACGAGGCAGGATGTCCTCCAGGGGACAGCTTAAGGGCAGCACACCGACTGCATCACACCGCAGAGCTCCACATGTGTAGGGCGCTGCTGTCTCTGCACGTTATTCCAAATGTTCTTTGGTGTGGGCCTTTCTTGAGATGAGTGCATCAGATCCCACCGCTGCTATTTGCAACATATGTCTCAAGCGTATCTCACGTTGCCAAAACATCACCTGCTTGGGCACCATATGCTTGACCAGACATATGTTGACCTGCCATGCAGTTCGTTGGCAAGCGTACCTAAAAGACCCACACCAAAGAACAAAGAGGACCTCTCCTTGCTCCTCATCAGCTGGGATCTCCAACCCCACTATACTTTCAGTCCTCTCTGAGACCTGCACTGAGAGGAATGAAGGTGTAGAATTAGGTGTGTCATAGCCAAGTACTTGCGGGCAATCTGCTATCGGTACACCGACGTCAGATTGTACCAGGCAAATTTCCCTGCCCCAGCTGCTGCACCGCCGAAAGAAGTTCGCTCCCAGCCATCCACATGCCCAGAGGTTGAATGCTAGCTTGGCTAAATTGCTTGCACTTCAACTGCTGCCTTTTCAGTTGGTAGACTCTGCCCCCTTCCGTGAGTTTGTGGAATGTGCGGTTCCTCAGTGGCAGGTTCCCAAATGCCACGGAAGGTGATTCCGGCTCTCTACCAGCATGTGGAAGGCAATGTCTTGGCCTTGCTGGACAGGGCGGTCAGCGGTAAGGTGCATATTACCGCTGACTCATGGTCCAGCAGGCATGGACAGGGATGTTACCTATCTTTCACGGCGCATTGGGTGACTCTTCTGGCAGCTGGGAAGGATGCAGGACAAGGTACAGTAGTGTTGGAGGTTGTTCCACCAACATGCCTCCAAAATGCTACTACTGGTGATTCTGCCACACCTCTCTCCTCCACCCCCTCCTCTTCTTCTTCCTCCATGGCCTCTTCCTGTGCTTTGTCCTCAGAACCAGCGGTGCTCCGTAGGCGTTCAAGGGGCTACGCAAGTACGCAGGCCAAAAGATGCCATGCGGTGCTTGAGCTGGTGTGTTTGGGGGACAGGAGCCACACTGGGGCAGAGATTCTGTCAGCTCTGCAGGGGCAGGCTCAGAGGTGTTTGACGCCATGCCAGCTTCAGCCAAGAATGGTGGTTTGCGACAATGGCACCAACCTCCGCCCTCCGCAATTTTTCTGCCCCTGTTCAACAGGGACATGTAATCACAATTCTTCATCTAATATTTCACAACAGGGCCCGTTCCAGCGCCCACCAAGAGTAGCTGTGAGGGCTTACAGTGTTGTGGCAACACCAACACCTAAGGCCCCAATTTCTGCAGAGTATATAGGGCAGGCCCCTACTTTCAAACATCCAACTTACAAACGACTCCTACTTGCAAACGGAAGGAGACAACAGGAAGTGAGATGAAATCTACTCCTAGGAAGGGAAATTCTCTCCTGTAAAAGTTAATATGGGAAAAAACGTGTCTCCTCTCCACTGATGCTTTATCAACAATCCTTGTTTCACTAAAAACCCCAAATTGTCAAAAAACATTTGTCATTGGGACAGAAAGTGAGGTGAAATCTTCTGAAGAGGTGCACAGACAGCAAAACAAATGTCACGGGGGTGATAACCCTTCCCTATGTTTTCCAAAAAGCTTAAAATAGATTTTTTGGCTGGAGCTACACTTTAAAAATGTATCAATTCAAAATTACAAACAGATTCTACTTAACAACAAACCTACAGTCCCTGTCTTGTTTGCACTGCCTGTATACTGCTGTTCAGATTATATAGAGCCTGGGGGCCCCACACCTTTCCTTTCTTTAATTTGGGTGCAGGGTTCCCCTTTATATCCATACAAGACCCAAAGGGCCTGGTAATGGACTGGGGGGGGGAGGGGGGGTACTCATGCCGTTTGTCTCACTGATTTTCATCCATATTACCAGGACCCGACATTACATTAAAGCTGCAAGCAGTTTTAAATGACTTTTATTCCTTTAAAAATGTCATTTTGTGCAGGGACTGTTCTAAGCACGGGAAACACGCGCCACTTTACAGGTATACTATAGACACCCCCCAGGTACGATATTTAAAGGAATATTTCACTTTTTTTTTTTTTTTTTTACTTTAAGCATCATTAAAATCACTGCTCCCGAAAAAAACATCCGTTTTTAAACCTTTTTTTTTGCATTGATACATGTCCCCTGGGGCAGGACCCAGGTCCCCAAACCCTTTTTAGGACAATACCATGCAAATTAGCCTTTAAAATTAGCACTTTTGATTTTGAACGTTCGAGTCCCATAGACTTCAATGGGGTTCTAGAGTTTGCGCAAATTTTCGGTCCGTTTGCAGGTTCTGGTGCGGCTCATCCCTAGTTGTCACCAGAGAGGAGTGAATGTTGCTCACTGTTCTGCTTGCTAGAGAGGAAGCAGTACCTGGGGACCTGCCGAGCAAGCACCTCCCTGCTTTGCAGAATATAATATATAAAATAATAATTATAATATAATATGTTTGTGCTGTTCACATTTATGATATGAAGAGGAACCAAGAGTGGACACCAGTATATGATTATTGATGTGTGAATCACTGTATCGGAACATCGTATGTGGCTATAATTGGACACTGTATGGACAATTTTGTCTAATGGACACATTGTCACCTGTATGTCTATATTTTATTTTCCCATGTATTGTTAAATTATGGTTTGTTTGACTACAGTTATATAACAGATATTATATTTTGGTTATAGTTTTGGTAGTTTGATTATTGCTGCTTTCTGGGGGGGGAGGGATTTAAACTGGCAGCACTATAGGAAATATAGCACAGAGCCCCCACAATTGAGAAACAAATATATTCTTATGTTCATAGTAGTTTGATTATAATACAACATGCATGCATTTT